>NW_025106724.1:0-168982 GCF_013123115.1 Colletes gigas
AAAATTGACACGTAAATACACGTTTCAAGACCCCCTGATCATGTTTGACATAAAACAATACTTTGGAAATAAATCGTTTGAATATAGTTTATCAAGTAAGACTTTCGAAATTATTTTCAAACAATTTATTTTCTAATTGTTCTACTATTTCAAATAATAATTTTTTGATCTTATAGCAAAGAACGTTTACTTAATATCAATTCAATAAATTCAATTTGTATTTGTATATGTTTCGCCTATATAGGCAAAAATATACCATGTTCAGTTTTATTACATAAGTTGTTCCAAAAGAGAGATGTAAAAAGTCTCCGAGTTGTTAAATAGAAAAGTTGTTCCAAAACAGAGATGTAAAAAGTCTCTGAGTTGTTAAATATAAAAGTTGTTCAGTTTAGTGGTTCCCACAAATGAGATTTTCTTGGTCTTTAAAAAGACCGGTTTTGTCCTTTGGCCGCTGCTCGTGAACCATCATCTTTGGCCATCTTCGATTTTGATTGAATGGAAATCTTCAATTAAATTCTTCATCTCGATACGGTCCGTCTTGCTTGGTGGTTGGGAGATAACTCGCCGATGAACGCCTCAGGGGGCTCTTATATACTAGGAGCCCGGACGCTCACGAGAGACCGAGCGACATCTGTGCAATTTTGATACACGAATTATTCACGAATTGTCCCCATACAAAAAGTTAAAGAATCATTATTTAAATAATGGAATACTTATACGTATATATAAAGCATTTCTACATATTCTCCATCGAAATACGCGTTGTTTGCAACTTGAAACATTAAGATCCTTCAATCCGTTCAAAAGTTCTAAATTTTTAAACATACGCATGAAATTTCAAACGAATATTTCTGCATCTTTAAAATATTATAACTTCTGAACGGATTGAAGGATCTTAATGTTTCAAGTTGCAAACAACGCGTATTTTGATGGAGAATATGTAGAAATTGAATATTGAACATCTCTGTTATGGAACAACTTTTATATTTAACAATTCACAGACACTTTACATCTCTGTTTTGTAACCACTTTTATATTTAACAATTCACAGACACTTTACATCTCTGTTTTGTAACCACTTTTATATTTAACAATTCACAGACACTTTACATCTCTGTTATGGCACAAGTTATGCAATAAAACTGAACATGGTATACATATTTGCCTATATGTATAGGAAGGAAATTCGTCGTTAGTATTGTCGCCCGACAATGCACTTAATTATGCAAGATCAGTATACTATCTAATTTTATTTAATCAAAACTAATGGTACTACATTGCACTTTATCGAATCGTCAAAAAAATCCGATACTCGTTGAGCATATTTATCGTAATCACCGCCAAAAACACAATTGCACTTGTACGAAATATATATTTGACAGCTAAATAACTAAATACGTATCACGTAGCTCGAAATATTCCAAATAACGATCTGAACGATTGTTTATGAAAGTTGTTAAACCTGGAATACCCATTTTGAAACCTATTTATTAATTTACACTTTTCTTAATGTTTCATATCACAAACTAAATTCGTTATGCGCATATCAATATTAGTTATTATGCATTTATACATAGGTAGCATGTAACAGGTACTTACACAAATTTTGTGTCTTTCGTTGTTTTATTTGAATCAAAAGTTTGTTAAATATTATACTTTGACTACTTGGATAAATCAAAGAAATACAAGTGCCGTGCATAATGTTTTTGCATTGATCTTTACGATATTGCAAACCGGTATAATAAAAAATAAAATTAGATAATATACTGATCTTGCATAATTAAGAGCAGTGACGGGCGACAATACTAACGACGAATTTCCTTCCTATACATATAGGCAAATATGTATACCACGTTCAGTTTTACTGCATAACTTGTGCCATAACCGAGATGTAAAGTGTCTGTGAATTGTTAAATATAAAAGTGGTTACAAAACAGAGATGTAAAGTGTCTCTGAGTTGTTAAATATAAAAGTGGTTACAAAACAGAGATGTAAAGTGTCTGTGAATTGTTAAATATAAAAGTTGTTCCATAACAGAGATGTTCAATATTCAATTTCTACATATTCTCCATCAAAATACGCGTTGTTTGCAACTTGAAACATTAAGATCCTTCAATCCGTTCAGAAGTTATAATATTTTAAAGATGCAGAAATATTCGTTTGAAATTTCATGCGTATGTTTAAAAATTTAGAACTTTTGAACGGATTGAAGGATCTTAATGTTTCAAGTTGCAAACAACGCGTATTTCGATGGAGAATATGTAGAAATGCTTTATATATACGTATAAGTATTCCATTATTTAAATAATGATTCTTTAACTTTTTGTATGGGGACAATTCGTGAATAATTCGTGTATCAAAATTGCACAGATGTCGCTCGGTCTCTCGTGAGCGTCCGGGCTCCTAGTATATAAGAGCCCCCTGAGGCGTTCATCGGCGAGTTATCTCCCAACCACCAAGCAAGACGGACCGTATCGAGATGAAGAATTTAATTGAAGATTTCCATTCAATCAAAATCGAAGATGGCCAAAGATGATGGTTCACGAGCAGCGGCCAAAGGACAAAACCGGTCTTTTTAAAGACCAAGAAAATCTCATTTGTGGGAACCACTAAACTGAACAACTTTTATATTTAACAACTCAGAGACTTTTTACATCTCTGTTTTGGAACAAGTTTTCTATTTAACAACTCAGAGACTTTACATCTCTGTTTTGGAACAACTTTTATATTTAACAACTCGGAGACTTTTTACATCTCTGTTTTGGAACAACTTATGTAATAAAATTGAACATGGTATATTTTTGCCTATAGAGGCGAAAAATATACAAATACAAATTGAATTTATTGAATTGATATTAAGTAAACGTTCTTTGCTATAAGATCAAAAAATTATTATTTGAAATAGTAGAACAATTAGAAAATAAATCGTTTGAAAATAATTTCGAAAGTCTTACTTGATAAACTATATTCAAACGATTTATTTCCAAAGTATTGTTTTATGTCAAACATGATCAGGGGGTCTTGAAACGTGTATTTACGTGTCAATTTTTCATTCAATATGGGCTTTGCTTATATATTTGTGTCTATATAACTTGAATTTAAATTCAAATGGTAATGAAAAATCAATGACGCATGTTTGTACATTATTTTTTAATCCTGGACTCGTTAATGGTACTTCTCTAAGATTAGATAGGGACAGTAATGGGGAAGAAAATTTAGTGTCAGTGCCTTCTTGTTCGTAACATTTAAGCTTTTTATTACAGTCTCTCATCATGTATTTCATGAAACCTCTCCTTCTATTAATTCCTGATTGCAGAAATGCATATATAACTCTAATAATTTTTAAACTTATTACATTGCTCAATGGATAGGAATAATCCTCTATTTGTACAGGACAAATATATAAACGTCGAACCAACAAGTCCATAAAATATGCAGGATAATTGCCCGTAAGAAATTCATCTACAAACAAATTAGGTACATTAGCTAGTGCATTAGTGGTAGCAGATTCTGACCCCTTTAAGCATGTCTAACATTTCAACTTCGTTCTCTTCCTCTTCTTCTTCTTCTTCTGCTGATTCAAAGTCTCCATTTTTATCAGTTTCTTCTATGTACATTAGAATGTGTTGTGGCACGAGCTGCATATTCCTGTGAAAACCCCAATGGAAGTAAGCAAGTATTTCTGTAGATGCATTTGTTTAGCCATTTTTTGTCTTACGGTTTTAGGTGATCTACATAGTATTCCAATGAGTGCTTTGTCCAAGGTGTAGAATCCGCTCAACCATTGTAAAGTTGCTTCTATACAATACTGACGATTACTATACCTTTTTCTTGTTATTCGTCGTATCTTTAAATAACGAAAGAGGTTTCTAAATGTACCACGTTTTACATAATCATTGCCTAGTAATATTGCAGCTAATGGCAGTGTAGATTGACTTAAACCTCTATAAGAATTTAATAAGTGTTCAACTTTATAAATTTTACAACGTTTCGTGTAACCATTTCCAGTTGAACTTTTCACCGTGTAATTGTCCAATGTATCAAATGATATGTGCAATGCCCCAAACACATAAAAGTCTGAATCATAACTCCATAGAGGACAATTCAATATCCTTGCTACAGTAGCTATAGCATTATCAGCTTCGAATAACTTTAACAAATCGTCAAAAAAATCCGATACTCGTTGAGCGTATTTATCGTAATCACCGCCAAAAACACAATTGCACTTGTACGAATTATATATTTGACAGCTAAATAACTAAATACATATCACGTAGCTCGAAATATTCCAAATAACGATCTGAACGATTGTTTATGAAAGTTGTTAAACCTGGAATACCCATTTTGAAACCTATTTATTAATTTACACTTTTCTTAATGTTTCATATCACAAACTAAGTTCGTTATGCGTATATCAATATTAGTTATTATGCATTTATACATAGGTTGCATGTAACAGGTAGTCAAATTGTGTGTTATTCGTTATTTTATTTGAATCAAAAGTTTGTTAAATATTATACTTTGACTACTTGGATAAATCAAAGAAATACAAGAGCTGTGCATAATGTTTTTGCATTGATCTT
The DNA here is from genome assembly GCF_013123115.1 of Colletes gigas. NCBI lineage: Eukaryota > Metazoa > Arthropoda > Insecta > Hymenoptera > Colletidae > Colletes > Colletes gigas. Next base: position 4,584 of record NW_025106724.1, read on the forward strand.
TACGATATTACAAACCGGTATAATAAAAAATAAAATTAGATAGTATACTGATCTTGCATAATTAAGTGCATTGACGGGCGACAATACTAACGACGAATTTCCTTCCTATACGTATAGGCAAATATACCATGTTCAGGTTTATTGCATAACTTGTTCCATAACAGAGATGTAAAGTGTCTCTGAGTTGTTAAATATAAAAGTTGTTACAAAACAGAGATGTAAAGTGTCTGTGAATTGTTAAATATAAAAGTGGTTACAAAACAGAGATGTAAAGTGTCTCTGAGTTGTTAAATATAAAAGTTGTTACAAAACAGTGATGTAAAGTGTCTCTGAATTGTTAAATATAAAACTTGTTACAAAACAGAGATGTAAAGTGTCTCTGAGTTGTTAAATATAAAACTTGTTCAGTTTTGGTGTTCAGTTTTGGTGTTGTTCCCAAATATGAGGTTTTCTTGGTCTTTAAAAAGACCGGTTTGTCCCTTGGCCGCCATCTTCGATTTTGATTGAATGGAAATCTTCAATTAAATTCTTCATCTCGATACGGTCCGTCTTGCTTGGTGGTTGAGGGATATCTGCCGCGGGTGCGCCAGGGGGCACGGTTTTTATAGAATTTCTTGAAGCCGGAAGGCTGCTGACTGGCTGCTGATTGGCTCGTTGATTCTTTGGCTTGACTGCATAAAAGTGGACACAGCTGGGCAACTCTTTTCAGTACTCCTGGAACCGCCGGGGGTACTGTCACGCGTTTTTCTTTCTGTTTCAGATTCTCTGATTCTGCGATGCTGACCAGGAAGGATCACCGTTTGGTATACGCATAACCAATATTAATATAACTAATCCCAATATTGTCTTTTTCATTTATATATATATAGGTGATGTAATATTTGGGTTGTTCGTTCCACTAATTTATTCAATTATTTTCCTTTCAGGTTTTATCTATACATCGTTGGTTTGATATTTTTCCAATTATTTTGTTATTCGTCTTGCGCTTCGTTGGGTTGTTCCTTTCCAAATTAATCTATTATTGCACATCGTTGGTTTGTTTTTTTCCTATTAATTCGTTTGTTTATCTTACTGCGTTGGGTTGGTCAATTCATTCCTTCAATCAATTAGGTTTTGGTTTTGATTTTCATTTCTTATTTAGGTTATATTTTTTTACATGTATTATTAATATGTAACTATTAATTTTTACGTTAGTTTTTATGCAGGTCAATTTCTAGGTCGCCAACAGATGACGTCGGATTCATCGTTAAACGTAAGCGATTAATTTTAAGGCGCGGCGCGAATGTAAAAATTAACGTCGAATTTTTCTTTTTCCTTGTTTCTTTTTCCCAGATTTCCTATGTTTCATTAATTCACATTAATTCTCAATTCCACCTACGACGTTAATTTTCAGTTTACATTGTATATTATTTTATTTAATGCGTAGATTGCCAAGTAATGAATGAATTAATAGCTTCTTTTCCAGTCTCGTTTCTCCGGTCACCGCTGCTTTAATGTAGAAAGCAAGTGATCGGCCGTTTAGATGGTTCGAAGGGTCGGTTGCCGTCCTCTGGTGAGACAATTCTAGGGAAAGAGTCATCGGCCGTAGAGGGGACCTGTTCCTGTCTGCGGTAGCCCCGATTCAGGATCTCTCTCCTTTGTCAGACGTCCCGGGTTGGGTCCTACGGGCTCCCAGCAGGACGCGTTGGAGAAATGGGGAACCCGTGTCTGGTGCGTCGATTCTCCTCCCCTTCAATTGGACTTGCTAAGAGGTAACGAGCTGCCCCTTTTGACCCGCTATTCGGTACGTGTCGCACCTCATGTTCCTACTGCACTGTGCAGTATTGTGTCGCGTTTCGTCGTGTCGCGTCTCCCACAATTTACCTTCCTCCTTTGTTTTAGAACAGTAATTACTTGGCATCTTTTTTTTTGCGTAATCTAGTTTCTAAGTCTGTAAAAAGGAAGATTGATCGAATTTTGTTCCATCGGTCTCACTTTGGGTCTCCACTCGCAGCAACCTCCTCGTGGTGAGACCTGGTAATCGGTGTTACCTTTGAAGAACAACTTCTTCATTATGGGTAACACCGAGCTAATGGCTGCGAATTTAAAACAATATAAATTTGATTTTTAATCTAAATCAAAATTAAATGTTGTCTAATACTTTTTTCTAGGTATTCATCAGCTCAACTTCTAGAGAAAAATTTCAATGAGATAAGTTTTACTTTATTTATTTTCAAAAATCGTATTAATAATATACATACGTGTGCTCATACATGGGAATAAAAAAAAATTTCTTTTTTTTCAATAATTAAAATATGATCAGGAGGTCTTAAAACGTATATTTCCGTAAAATAAATTTTACAAAATTTTTTTTTCATTATGGGTACTTTGCTTATGTGCGCCTACATAGGTCGGAAAGTAAAAATGCCTGGGCAGTCGAGAATCCATATCGTATGCCGTTGACGGGAGATCGGATTTCAGTTGTGTGGGAGCGAGAAGGCAAATGTGAGCCTTTCTCTCTCGACTTCCACGAAGCGGTCCGAAACTACTTCGGGCAGCTTCGGAGAATCGAGAAAGTGGGCATGCGTCTGTTTGCCTTTGTCGTCTTTCCGAAACTCCACGAGCTCACGTACGCGTATCTGGCATGCGGGAGTGTGCACCCGACGGTGCTTTTCTGGCATCATTGCAAGAGGGGATGATGGCGGTATGTTTTGACAGGAATAGGACTGTTTCTAGACAAGTTTGGGCCTTTGGCGTTAATTGTGAAGCATTTATATGTGATCTAAATTACAGAGCACTCTATTGTTTCATGAATAAATAAATGAAAATTAGTTTTCGATCGTAAATAATTGGGACGCCGTCTGGTGGGCAAAGGGGTGAATTATTTCTCGACAAACTTGGGCGTGTTGTGGTAGATGTCGTCTTTACATATGTATATAGATATCCAGTGAACTACGTAGTTGTTATAATAATAATAATAATAAGCTTTAGACACTGTTTATTAATTAGACTGACGTACATACAGTCTCCAGTTAATGTGTATTACGTTTTACGTGATGTGAAGCCATGTATTTGCTCAAAGAAATGTAGAAACTAGGAATATGTGTTGCAGTGTCAAGAGGGGATGATGGCGGTGTATTCTGGCAGGAATGGGACAATGTTTCTAGACAAGTTTAATGCAACAATAGAGTACTCGGTAATTTAGATCTAGATTTAGATTTTCGTTTTATTTTGGCCTCTAGGATCTTCCATTAAAATTTTTTCCATGGGTGGCCGAACACCCTGTATAATAAAGTAAATTTAATTTGTGCATTGTTGCCTCTTTGTTTCACAAAACTATAGAATAAAGTAATGTCAATGAACTGTAAATGTCGTTCAATTGAACAGGGCTGCATCATCAGTATGTTTGTCGAATCGAAAAATTGAATAATTGGTGATGATTCTATTTTCTCGCTTGCATGCATCTTTGTTTGTTAATTTAAAAAATATATGCTAAAAACACTTTTGTTCGATGTTCTTGCTACAGATCGACTTTGTTCAGTGTGCATGTAGACATATCGATTTTTCAATTTGTTCACGGATTATGTTAGATCATAAATATTTTAATTTTTCTATGAATCAACGTATTATTGAATCAATTTTTTTCGAATCTCGACACGTTACGATGTGTGAATTTGCAAGTGTAGCAGCTTAAGGTCGTCGTACGCTGGATGGACGGACACAGCTGCTCCACTTGTAATGCACAGTCGAAGAATAACGTGGTATATGTGCATACGCATATATACACAAGCGTGTCACGAAAGCAGTACACTCCATAGTTGCTTTCCCAGATCAGTACTAGCAAGTACTTACATATGTATGTACCTACATAGCTACTAGTACGGTACGAACAGCGCTGCTTGCTACACTGTCGTTTCTTGTCACTCGATAGAGTTACAACTCCAGCGACCATCGCGTTTGTAGTCTTATTTTTTTGTTTGTTTTTTTTATACGAGTGGATACGTAATCCTCGACAAACACTAAGCTACTTAATTGTTCCGAAACGTACTTTCGAGACGACTATAATCGCAGAAAATACACGACTCGCGAACAGTTTGTCGTGCGCATTTCATGTGGCAGCATGTCAGGGCTCGGTCTCTTTACGTGCCTCGGATATTAGTAAGGTTACACCATTTTTAAGGGTAGGATATTCTTCTCGAAAATTCTCCATTTATTTAGACGTTTATCCGTATTATAGAAAATATAAAGATCTATGTGCACTTGTATTTAATTACCGAAGAAACATTTTTTGATTCAAACTAACGAGAACGCGTACTTACCTGTGAACCTTTTTGATTGCATTACGATAGGTGGATTTTTGTATGATTAATTTTCGTTAAGTTTATTTCCAAATAGATACACGGTTCTTCAGTGGACTGATCAATGTTTATACATTTGCAATTCACATTGCGTTAGTAAATTACATATAGGATGAGCATTAAGATAGATGCATGGGTACTGTCAACCTCGTTTCTTTGGAAAATCGATAAAACCATCTTTTGTTTAACTCGAAAGTAGGTTAATGGTAAATGCGTGCGTTATTATGAAGAGTTTTATCGGGAATATTATTTATTTCCTTTGTAGTATATTGGAAAATATTCGATTCTGAGAGAACATTAGGCACTCGTTCCTTCGTTTGACCTTGGCGTGACTTGGAAATCGCCGGAAGACGGTACAACAGTAGAGTTCCGATTATCCGGCTATTAACCGGTTATCTGGAATTTCCGAATAACCGGCATATTTACCTCGACTATTATTCCGTAAACGTGTTACGGATCGTACTATTTCACGGAAAGAAACAAGTCATAGCAGCATGCATCCCCAGCAGTGACGTCGATACTGAACTGTTCACGAATAAAGCGAAGGAATTTTATATATTTTTTTTTGTTATTAATAAATGGCATTACTATATTACCCATGGTTGTGTTTTAAATTCTATTCCTCGTTTTGATCACTTCGTAGTGTAGGTATAGATACATATAGTCCAATTATCCGGCATTGCACCAGTCCCTGTGTGTCCCGGATAATCGGAATTCTACTGTACATACATATACACAGAACCATGTGCATTTAATCACTTGCGTGTTTCGACAGGTACTCATTCGGACCATGACTATGTGTTTCCATTTTTTGAAATTATTAAACTGGATCGAGGGACAATAGTCCGTGTGTCTATTTAAAACAGACAACACAGAAAATCTGCTAGAGTACGAATTTTACTTTAAGTAAACCGGACAAATAAATCTCTATTGTAGAATTAAATAATTGTCGGTTAACAGGGATAATTTATAAAGGGAAAGGAGAGAAGAGAGAACACGTTGGTAGAAATGAAAGATACAACGAGTAAGAAATATGAACAGCTTTTAGACGACAATGAACTCGACGTTGCTGCGGACAAGGAACATGACGACGAGAATGCAGTATTGAAGGAAGTAAGAACAATTTTAGATTAATATTATTTAAGTCTAATGATATTAAAGGTAACAAACAACGTATTGAGCGTTAACAACGTTTCGTAGACACTGGCTACCGTGATACAAATAATTATAATCAGAATTATATTACACCGGTTGATTACAAGAAAAATATTCGATACTGACAACGCAAACATTCTATAAATATATAAATAGCGTAAATCGTAAATAATTTCATTCTTGCAAAATAAACAATTTCTAAATTTTGTGTAACTGTAGTGTTTTGAAATGTTGCGGTATCGATCACACACGCTTATCTTCCTAACTAGGTACACCTATCAACATTTCTATCGTCAATCGCGAGTTTCGCATACGTGTTATTAGTGTCCGATAGGTGATAGTTTTCTAACGATGAAACACGTGACATGCGATACCTTTTCAGACAGTAACCAGCTGTAAACCTTACGAATAAGTTTACATAAAGTAACAACTATAACAATATATTCTTGTGAATAATTGCAATATACAAAATATTTGAAATCTTGTATAAAGTAACAATTTACTTATACATTTTATTCGTTTGATATTACATGTATAAATACCTTATGTTATTACAAATAACATAATTCGCTTTGGTAACATTACATACACATAAAAATGGGATAATTTTTTATTTATTTATCGTTTGCCTTTTGCCCGAGATTCATTCAAGAATTTTCTTCTTTAGAGTTAACGGTTTTCTTGTACTCGTACGGATACACGGAATAGCCTTCGGGCTGAAACTTGTTTCGTCGTTTCTAACTGTTGTAACGTCAAAAAACGTATGTCTGTATGTAAAAATTCTGAATTTTTGAAAGCAAAACTCTCCAGCGAATTCCAGGCATTATGACTATTTGTAGAGGTATCAAGCTTTTTTTTTGTACAAGTGTTTAGTTTGCGAAACGTGTAATTTCTTCTTTTCAGATTTACGAATAAAACTCAATAGTTACAACTTTTCACTCGGAAGTATTGTCAAGCACATATGTTTATATATATCCATATACGTGTATGCGTTGGATAAACCTTGAATAAAAGCAATGCATATATGTATGTATGTACATATGACTGACATGTATAAACACTCGTTAGTTCGAAGCGGCGAATTTCTAAATACTTAGGGTTATCCACTCTTTCTTTCCGTCTAATTTATATCAACATGTATTTATAATTTATGTTTAAAAATTAAGTATCTCATTGATTTAGGGAATTGTGTACGTATCTCGATTCGTTTGTGTTTCCATGAAATCTTAAAGGTTAGAATTTATGATGTTTCATATTACAATATGACATAAAAGAAATTTTCTTCAGACTGTGCATACATACATTGCTTAAGCGGAATGCGAGCATGATACTTTACAGTGCGACATTAGCAATGTTGTTATCACAGGTTTCCTAGTATCGATTGCTCAAAATGTATTGATAATTTAAAAAATTAGAATTTTTCAATTTTTTTTTGTAGAAAATAATCTATTAAACATTGCAAATTTGCCAGGTGTTGTTTTATAACGATGGAAAGCTGTAATAAAGGTAGAGAACCTTTTCTATAGACGGGACAAAAAATGTTAACGAGTTAATTGTAGAATATTAAGAGGAAAATAAATAAATTTTTATCATTTAAGGTTGCTAAAGATCAAAACCCAGAAATGTGGTTAACGACTAATGAGGCAGCCAGTCTTGGTGCGGAAGAAGTAGCAGCTAGATTGCATGTCGATATAAGAAGAGGACTATGGTGGCAAGAGGCTGATCTCCGGAGTCAGATGGTTGGATACAATGAATTTAGCGTTAAAGAAGAAGAACCAACATGGAAGAAATATGTTGAACAGGTATAAAATAGATATAAAAATAAAAATTTATCATGTAAGAACGGTAATAGTAACAGAATCTTTTTTTCCAGTTTAAAAATCCTTTGATTCTATTATTACTTGGTTCTGCTTTCGTTAGTGTATGTATGAAACAATTTGACGATGCCGTCAGTATTACAGTAGTGAGTATTATATTTATAGAAACTGTATCATAAATCTTATAATTGCTTAGTAATCGCATCTTTATAAATATTTAAGTTATGAAAAATATTTTCCTCTAGGCTATCATAATAGTAGTAACAGTTGCATTTGTACAAGAATACCGCTCTGAAAAATCCTTAGAAGAATTAAATAAACTGGTGCCACCGACTTGTCACTGGTAAATAGATACATATACTTTTTATTAATTAGGTATTTTATAAACGAACTGATCCGTTTCACCCTAAAACACGTGACAGTATTCTGATAATAATAGCTGTAATATAACGAATATTTTATTACCTTTTTTTTTCAGTTTACGAGAAGGTCGTTTGGAAACATTTCTTGCTCGCAACTTAGTTCCCGGTGATATAGTTTATTTAAATATCGGAGATAGAGTACCTGCGGATATCAGGATATTCGAAGCAATAGATTTAACAATCGACGAAAGCAGTTTTACTGGAGAAACCGAACCAGCACAAAAATCAACAGCTCCGTTACTTAAAGCTAACGGGTTGACAACAAAGAAAAATATAGTGTTTATGGGTACGTTGGTGCGCTGTGGAAATGGAAAAGTAAGTTGTACCATGGCAATTATATGTTCGTAAATATGTTATGTATCGGTAATTTACGAATATTTAAAAAATACTTTATAGGGGATAGTAGTCAACACAGGGAAAAAAAGCGAATTCGGACAAGTTTTTTCAATGATGCAAGCCGAAGAAGCTCCGAAGACACCGCTTCAAAAAAGTATGGATATTTTGGGCACTCAATTGTCCTTTTACTCATTTTGTATCATTGGTATTATTATGCTTCTTGGCTGGATCCAGGGCAAAGCTATACTTGAAATGTTTACAATCAGTGTAAGTTTGGCAGTGGCAGCTATACCAGAAGGTTTACCCATTGTTGTAACCGTAACTTTGGCATTAGGCGTTATGAGGATGGCTAAAAGAAAAGCCATTGTCAAAAAATTACCAACGGTTGAAACACTTGGTACGTATATGACCATTATATTTACATTAAATTTTTATTATTTAGACACAGCCATATAAATATTATATTATCGATGTGTAGGTTGCGTGAACGTGATATGCTCTGATAAAACTGGAACTATTACGAAGAACGAGATGACTGCTACGATACTGATAACTTCCGAAGGATATATAGCTGACATTACCGGCACTGGTTATAACGATAAGGGAGAAGTACGAATCCGAAAGTGCGACAATTATGACCTTGCACGCACTGCTATCAGCAACATGCTGGAAGTAGGATGTGTCTGCAATAATGCTATAATACAGAATGATACTCTGCTTGGTCAACCAACGGAAGGTGCACTGATAGCATTAGCCGTAAAATACGGAATGTATGGAGTCGCTGATAAATATTTACGGCTACAAGAATATCCATTCTCCTCGGAACAAAAAATGATGGCTGTGAAATGTGCACCAAAATATGGGGAGGTAGAATAACATTTTAATGCACGCAACTTGAACTTTTTAATAAGTTTTTTTATGTTATTATCCAGTATATTTGATATGTTACAGAATAGGCAAGAAATATATTTTGTAAAAGGTGCTCTGGAAAAAATCTTACCTCAGTGTACCAAGTACTCTGCTAATGGTCAAGTATATTCTCTTAATCAAAAGAAGGATGAAGAATTTCTAACGGAAGCTTACGATATTGGACAACAAGGATTAAGAGGTAAATGCTTTTTAATGTCGTTTACAACACGTTAATTTCACTGGTTTCTATCCTAACCCAGACCTAACCCACATACTTGAGTAAATGATTACAGTAATTGGATTAGCACGTGGTACATCATTACAAGATCTTGTGTATGTTGGTCTCGTGGGTATATGCGATCCTCCTCGACCACATGTTCGCGAATCTATAGCAACTCTCGTTAACAGCGGCGTTAAAGTCAAGATGGTTACAGGTGATGCCAAAGAAACTGCAGCAGCAATAGGTACCTTGTGGCATACGTGATCTTTCTTCTATGTCTTTCAATGGTATTATCATACCAGTGAATTGCATCTAATTGTTTATTTTAGCAAGTATGATCGGACTGGATATACTTCACTCGCGTCTAATGTCTGGAGATGAAATTGACTCGATGTCCGAACATCAATTAGAACAGTGTATCAATAATGTTAGTGTGTTCTATCGTGTTACACCCAAGCACAAATTATGCATCGTTAAAGCTTTGCAAAGGGAAGGAAATATAGTGGGCATGACAGGTGATGGTGTAAACGATGGAGTTGCTTTGAAAAAAGCGGATATAGGTATCGCTATGGGTAAAAATGGTACCGATGTTTGCAAAGAAGCTGCAGACATGATTCTGCTGGATGACGATTTTGGAACTATTATGTACATACTCATAGTACTATGGATTTCATTAATAATGTTTCTTCATTTTAACTACATCTCTTTCTTTTCTTTTTTAGCGATGCAATCGAAGAGGGGAAAGGAATATTTCATAATATACGAAATTTTGTAAGATTTCAATTAAGTACTAGTATAGCTGCTCTTTCTTTGATTGCTCTCGCTACTCTGATGGGTATACCAAATCCTTTAAATGCCATGCAAATCCTTTGGATTAATATTATTATGGATGGTCCACCCGCTCAAAGGTAACTGAAAATAAAACTAATGGAATTAAAATGTCACATGATTATATCTAATCATTTATTATAGCCTTGGTGTCGAACCAGTTGATAAGGATGTCTTGAAACAGAAACCACGTAACACGAAAGAATTAATGATTACGCGACATCTTATTGTCAATGTATTATTATCTGCCATTATTATCATTGTTGGTACTTTATGGGTTTATAACAAAGAGGTACCAAGATATTTTACTAAAAACAAAATATCTATTTGTACACGATCGTCTTAATTTCTTTTTAAATTAGATGACGAATGGTACTACTGCAAGGGATACAACCATGACATTTACGTGTTTCGTTTTCTTCGATATGTTTAACGCTCTAAGTTGTAGATCACAGGTAAGAAACAACGAGATTATTTCCGAGTATTAAATTCTATTTTTGTTACATTTAATATAATACACATTCGATTCAGACAAAGTCGATATTCACTATTGGTTTATGGAGTAACAAGATGTTCCTGGTAGCTGTTACATTATCGGTAATAGGACAAATGTTAGTGATCTACTTCCCACCATTGCAACGAGTTTTCCAAACTGAAGCTCTCACGGCAAAGGGTACATATTCGATCGAGATCGTATAATAGAATTAATAATCTGTTGTTTGGTGATCAACTTCCATCGAATAAATTACTTTTTATTCTTTCGCAGATATTTTATTCTTGGTTGCGTTAACTTCGAGCGTTTTCGCGGTCAGCGAGATAAAAAAATTTATAGAGAGACAGCTTTACAAACGACAAGTAGATACAGAATATTACAACTTCTCCGAAATGGATTTTGTATGACAGTTACAGTCTGCCGAAGACAAGGCGGACAAGGATCATTTGGAATAAACATCCAAAACATTCTACGGGTAGTAGTAATTCGTTCGTTTATCAGCATTATCTCGTTATATACACTGGATTATGCTTGCACATTCGTAACTTGTATGTGCACCTGCCACGAAACGAACATCGTCACGCGTTGTCGGCGCGTAAACTATTTACAAACGACTGCGTTTTTTTAACATTTACAAATTTTCTGACTCTGACGTATGATGGTCGGATTTTAGGATTAGTAGTCGTTTTCACTTCTACTCGACACGATGATTATTGGACACGCCATAGACTTTAGGGGCGCTAATGCACATTCCATACACTTTACATAGAAAGTGAATTTTATAACGATAACTGTTTGTAATTTCTATATGTAGCGGAGATGGGCAAAATTTTATTTGAATAATAAAAAATTAATAAGGGCATCGCATAGTAATTTATTCGTAATATTCGATCGAACGGTTAAACTTTTTATCTGTACTATGCGAAATGTTTAATTCTATAATTTAAATGTTTATTCAACGAATAACAGGCAAATAGCTGTAAATCTCATCCGAATAAGAATTTTGCCCATTTTTTATTTGTAGGAATCAAACGTGAAAAAGATGCTCTCGTTCCAACACATTCTTAAACTTCATCGATCAAAGAAGCAATTTATCTCTTAAGACAGATCTGCTCGTTTACTCTCGATATATCCTTGCGAGTCACAATGTTATCGTATTCTCAAGTAATAAAAACAAAATTTAAGACGAAGATACATGTGTTTATAACAGAAACAAGTATAAAAAACCAATTGCATTTAAAAGTACCATTAATTATAGTTGAGAGAATAAACGATCTTGTAATGTTCCTTATTTTTACGACAATACCCGACGTGTTTTCGATAACAAGGAATAATACTATAATAAGAACAGAGCTGTACAATATGTGACTATACATATGTATAGTGGACGATACAAGTATTTCACGCGCGAGTGATATACAATTTCTTGTAATCGGAAGCAAAATCGTGTATGTACTATATTATTTTACACTCATTCTACATAATGAGTTACAATTCACTAAAATGATCGTCGAGTAATTTAGTTTGTAACATAATTAGTTGTTTCCAATACTAATGGATTCCTTCAAGGGCACTATAAGTTTTATACTGGTAAAGATCTGGTCCTCCATAGCCATAGAGTAATTTTCCTCTGCCGTTTTCATCATAGTATGGATAACGGTATTTGGGCCTATAAATATATTTACAGTAAAGGTCAGTGGTATAATTTTTTAATTAGATTTATAGATATTTTATAGAAAAAGCCTCGAGTATTCGGAGCTATTTTTTCAAATTTTTCCCAAGACGATCTTCAACTTGGAAATTTGTTAAATAAGAATCTATGTACTTGTAATTTTCAGATTAGAGAAACGACTGTTCGGCTTTTAAATTCGAAATTTACTGCGAAGGGCTGAAACTTTTCAATGACAAAACGATCATTCTAATCTAATACATAATGTCAATCGGCATAAGAACATTGCGTAGTTATTTTGATAATTGTTCACGTTTTGTTTATGTATTATAAATTCAAAGTTGACTCGATTCGTTAGTGCTTTTTAGTTTCTTACCTCTCGAAGTATTGAAAATTAGGTGCCTTTGGTTGTGCTATCGTTGCTGCACTTTCAGTAATTAACCCGAGGAAAAAGGCGATGATTAGTGTCACGAAGATCACGACCGTCCACTAAAAGTAGGTCAATCGATGTTGAAATGTTTTGAACTTGCGTTCAATTGCATTTATCGTATTAATGTTTTCTACTAATATAGATTGAGTGGCGGTGAATCTGTCGCGATTGGTAAAATGACAATTAAAACGCCAGGTTCTAGCTATTGGAAGTGATAATGCCATTCCACCGATCGAAAGACTACTACTACGCCGTGACAGATTTTAATACGCTCCATGTAAGTATACTATAGTATACATATAAAAAAAATACGAGAAATACTTGTGACAGACACATGTTGTAACATGCGTACCGTTATAAGTGGGTCATCAAGCAGTGGTTTTGAACGTTTTCGTGTAAATTGTCGCTTGCATGATCATTAAATTTCATTTTTAAATTACTCGATTCGTAAAATATGACTTGTTTTTGCAACCTGTTTATTCATGAGTATTAATTTACTTACAGAAGCGTGTCTTGTCATGACGATGATGGCCAGCGGCGCGTTAAGACGTTTGCCAAATGAAAGTTTCTAAAGTTTGTTTCTGCGTAACACGCGAGCGTTGTTTCACTTTGGTAAAGTTGAAACTGTTTGATCACGCGTAGAGACGAATAGCATTACTAACATCCATACGGTCGGTTAGTTTTGATTTCTCCGAGCCCCCCACCTTTTCTCTACCTTCGCTCGGAATCTCTTACCGTTCTTCTCTACGTGCATCCCCACTTTCTTCTTTATTCCACACCATCGAGTGAAAGTCGAACAGAGCACGTTCTACTAGTTGTACTTTGTAGGTACTTGCTTACTTACGTTGCTACGTATAGGCACTCGGTCACTTCGAAGAGAGAAACCTATGGACGCACTATTCTGTCTTTCGTTACGTTCGTTAAAAGTCAATTGGAATAGAACTAACGTCGAAATTGGTCAAGGTCGAAGAAAGAGTAAACGTCATTTCGCGCTGTTTTTTTTCTAAAATTTTATTTCACAACTCAATTGGGTTAGTCGATTTGGTCAAAACATACGTTGAGATTGAAAATGTAAATTCAGTAGAGGCATGTAGAGACCAGCAGGAGCAAGCAGTAGCACATAGTAATCGTTATACGTTGTCGGGAGTATCAGGAGGAGTGGTCAACAGCGGTCAGCAGGGGCCGACAAAGTCCAGCAGAGGGATGTAGAGGGATGTAGAGACCAACAGGAGCAAACAGTAGCACATAGTAATCGTTATACGTTGTTGAAATGGAGAGAGAATCGTGATTCACAATAGGAAAAGTAAATTTTGCCTGGTCATGATTTTATTAGAGTGTAACAGGTACCTTAATAATTATAATAATATGTACAGTTTTCGAAACGAATGATATTTAATGTATCTTTTTACAGATTATTAATTGTCGATCGATTAATAGGATTTGTCTTTACGCAGACGTTCCCCAAAGTCCTCCGTATCCGATACCCATGCCAATCTTCGCTATTGCGAGTTCGCCATGACGACCATTTTCTTCTTCGTATCTGATTTTTCTCCGTTTACCGATTTCTGGATCGAAATCCCATTGCGTTTGCTGCAGAACAATTATAAAGGGAAGTTAATATGTACAACTTATTTACACTTTTTTTCTTCTTATTGATTTTCGTTAATATTATCTTTCTGTTTGACAAATTCAATTATAGGTACTACTTGCCTCGTGGATGAGCGGCACTCCTGCTATGTTAGACTGAACTAGATCGTGAATAAACGAAAAAGCACCAACAGGGCTAGCGGCTGATATGTGTCTGTCGGCGTGAAATACCATCACGATAAAAGTTAGCAACACCTAAAATCAATGATGTAATAAGTAAATGATGTAATAACTAAAATTACAAGAAGAATTCTCAACTACATATATGTAGAGTTGGAATGAAACAAATTGGCTATTCGAGTCCATTTCCCTGATCTTTAATCGATCTCCTTACTACCATATTTCCATGTCAACGTTTACTCTGTAGCGATCAGATAGCTTTTTAATTATTTCGAGCAGCCAGTTGATTTTTGTTCCAAATCTAATATACGCAATACTTAAATGTTGCAAGATATTAAAATGAATTTTGTTAAATGGGTCGCAGGAAAGCGTGATAACTAACTAACAGCCAGAAGCGAAATCGTAACTACCGAGACACGAAAGAAATTCATGTTGTTCCTTTGCGAAGCGATCACGTAGAAGCACACTGTCTGCCGTTCAGTGACAATATTTTAACGAGTCTGGAATATCAACTAACTCGTCCCGCCACGGTTCCAAAGACCATGTATGCTATATAAGAAATCAGCCAAGCAGTCCAGTCTGGCGTAACGTTGCCAGTGAAAGTAAAAACGGACGGTCTCGAGGAACGATGCGCAGGCAGTTTGATAAACTATGTCTATGTTTCGCTCGTTGAATGACAATTCATCGGCCGTCCCGGAATCGATCGACGGCCGATGTATTCTATGCACACGACACCTTCGCTCAAAAAGAAGGCATAAAAGTGAATCGACACGATGAACTATGGGTCAGTTCTTTGTGTCTGTTTCTACCCGAAGGTTCAAATGCTGGAACGAAAAAGAAAAGATGCGGCTTGTAAAACCGTTTATATATTCGGTGGTGGTAAGTGGTGGTCATTTTTATAGAACTAAGGGGATACATATGTATGTATACTTCCGAGGTTCAAAAACAATCGTTTTTTCGTGGCCGAGTTGTAGAGATATACATATATTTCTTGCAGGTACATATGTACGTATAGCAGATAAGTTTAAGTAGCCTAATTTACAATGTGTATCCCCTTTCTGATAAAACAAAAATGAAATAGGTACTTGCCTAACTTCTTTCACCGATACAAAAGTGGTATGCCTTTAAAACGTTTATTTTATTGTCGTGTACAGATGTGCATAATTGCTGAATCCAGTGGTGCAGCGTTGATGCGAACGTCGAGATCGATTCCGTTCGATTTATCTCCGTCAAGGTGGTCCGGCATGTTTCGGACTGTTTGGTCGGGAGAGCGGTTTTGGGAATGGCCACGAAACAGCGTCCTGGGTCTGTTGAAATTGTTAACTTCCCCAGATACAAGAAAGAAGATGGCCTTTGAATTTAGACCCGAGGATGGACCGCGCGCCTCTTACGCCTATCAAAAACGTTATGGATATAGGGGCCAATGGTTGATCGAATTACTTGGTTCCGGTTTCAACTCTAACGGTATCACCTTTTTCCAATCCCTGCCAACTACTGTACTGGTTCCACCACCGCCTTCTTTGTGAGGAATTTCTTTAGCGTATTGCAGTAAGATGTACATAAGGGGGGGGGAGTCATTAAGTGTCGATCAACCGATACATTTGTCTTTGAACATTCCTGTAATCACGCAAACGATTTTCCACCCCTTCATAAAGTCTATGCAAAGACTTGTGTCGTTTTGCTTCCACGTGTCTAGCCAATTGTTTACTATCAGGTAGAAATCAACAATTTAATTTATTTATAAAACGTGCTTTCAAGATTCTAAGGTATGTTTTTCTATAATAGAATTAGTAAAGTGTAAAATATTCTGTATGTTTATATTAATAAAAAGTAAAAATTTCAATACATACTTTCCATGGTTTCTATTAATACATTATCTCGTACCTTTCCTTAAATTTTTTCATATAATTAATTAGTTATAAACGATTACAACTGCACCAAATATTATTCGATTCAAATTGCTATCTAATATTTCCATATAATTAATTAGTTATAAACGATTCTTATTTAAATAATGCGCAAAAAAGTGCCTAAAACAGTGTCGCCATCTAATATCAGTGTTTCGAAGTCAAAAAATCGTCCCAGGATCACAGAATGTGTGTGGAGGTATCCGGAGTACAGCTTCCCCCACTCCTCCTACTCATGATACCACACTACCATTGATTATTCATTAATAACTCCTTTCCTGGGCTTAAACTATCAACTTTTAGTATCGAAGAATATAGTATAGACCCTTGGCTACAATCAAGGATACTTTTTAGAACCATTCCGCCCGTAATTAAGGCGTTATTAACGAATATCGGAAGTCGGCACATTGTACGACTGTACCATCGTCCGCTTTAATCGATGAATTATCAATTTTTCGCCAATAACACGCATATTTCCGCTATTGTAAACCCAAGTAGACAACCCTGGCAACATGTAAGGACCGATTTTACAACGCTCCAAGCTCTAATTAATTAATTATTAGCGATTGTTCCCGAAGGTGACCCGCAAAACAGTGACCCGACTTCCGATATTCGTTAATAACTTGTTAACGAGGGGCGGAATGGTTATAAAAAGTACAATGAAAACCAAGCCAAGGGTCTATACTATTATCTTCGATTCTATAAGTTGATAGTTTGTACCCAGAAAAGACGTAATTAGTAAATTAACGAGCAATAGTTGATTAAAAGCCGAGCAACTCATAGTACGCTATTGTCGCCACTAGTGGCGCCACTGTAGAAATCAATGTTTCGATGAACTATTGGACCTATTGCTCGTTAATTTACTAATTACGTCTTTCCTGGGTACAAACTATCAACTTGTGGGATCGAAGATAATAGTATAGACCCTTGGCTAGATTTCAGGGTACTTTTTAACACCATTCCGCCCCTCATTAACAAGTTATTAACGAATATCGGAAGTCGGGTCACTGTTTTGCGGGTCACCTTCGGGAACAATCGCTAATAATTAATTAATTAGAGCTTGGAGCGTTGTAAAATCGGTCCTTACATGTTGCCAGGGATGTCTACTTGGGTTTACAATAGCGGAAATATGCGTGTTATTGGCGAAAAATTGATAATTCATCGATTAAAGCGGACGATGGTACAGTCGTACAATGTGCCGACTTCCGATATTCGTTAATAACGCCTTAATTACGGGCGGAATGGTTCTAAAAAGTATCCTTGATTGTAGCCAAGGGTCTATACTATATTCTTCGATACTAAAAGTTGATAGTTTAAGCCCAGGAAAGGAGTTATTAATGAATAATCAATGGTAGTGTGGTATCATGAGTAGGAGGAGTGGGGGAAGCTGTACTCCGGATACCTCCACACACATTCTGTGATCCTGGGACGATTTTTTGACTTCGAAACACTGATATTAGATGGCGACACTGTTTTAGGCACTTTTTTGCGCATTATTTAAATAAGAATCGTTTATAACTAATTAATTATATGGAAATATGTATAGCGAAATGATTTAAAAATTTAATTATATAGTAATTAGTTTCGGATAATAATATTCATGAATAATCCCCCAACACATTTCTTAAATAAATTATTATTACGATGCAAATAAGAATACTTACTTTGGTAATGATGTTTTAGCAGCAATAAATTAATGTATAGTCCAAGAATAGATTTATTCTCGGTCATTAAAATTCTAATTGACAACGTTTTTGATCTACTAAATGTAGAACGCCATAAGCAATTTATACATCGTAAGAATTCTAAGACACGAATCTACTGCAAGTAATTAATGGTCATTGGTATGAAATATCGTAAAATTTTTTCAACTTTATTTTTTAGTTCATCCATACAATGGTAATTTCTTCAAATTTTTTAACACATATCGTTTAGTTTCTCGATAATAGAATGGTCAATAGGCAGCGTAGGACTATTGTGTACATTTAAACTATAGATCTACCTTATTATACATAATACAGGAATTATATATAAAAATGTATAATGAAAACATTTTCATTAAAGGTATGTTATTTATATACAGTAATTACAGCGTGCAATAATTTACATAAGCTAAAAGGACTTTATGCCGATTCTACTAAATAATAATCTTTCCTATAAGACTGTATTAGAATCGCCATTCGAAGAATCTGAAGGTTGTAGGTACCTTGCTTTATCGCTTCTTTGTTCGATCGTAGCCGAATGAAAACAGAATTGTCATTATGATAGCGAGAAAAACCTGCAATAACAATGATCGTATAAGACACCGGAATTCGCTAATTAAACTACATGTAAAGATATTTATAATACAATAACAATTTAATACTTGAATTTCACAAAACGTATTTGAAAAAATAAAAAGCGACATTATCGAATTAAATAAGGATAAAAATAAAAATGCACATATATAAATCATAAAAATGCAGGTTACAATTTATGGAAAATTTAATATAACATTCACACTACGCCTTAACCGTTTCCACTTGAATTCTAGCTTAAATGTGTCTTTTTAAAGAATAGTCCACAGACAAATATATGTATACGATAATAAGAGAAACGTAACGCTTCGTATTATATTCTCCCTCTTGTTTTAAAATAACAACATCTTCCTCGCTAAAATATTCCGATGTTAATATATTCTTAGGAAATTTGATAAAACTGTAACCGTTATACCAAAAGGACAGTCTTTGCGCGTTACAGATAATACTATAAGAATACTTTTCTTACTATCATTCACCAGATTCTTACATCTGGTATCATGTTTTACTTGCATAAACGTGATAACGTTATTTTTACATACGTTGTACAAACATTACATTTCATAATACAAAAGTTAGTCTTTTCTTTGAAAAAATACAAAACAAGAAAAATTAACGTATCATTACATTTCCTGTTTGCAGGACCAGTAATAATATCGTTAGATTTACTCTTCAACTGATTATATAAATTTTTCGACTAGAATTTACAGGGCAAACAATATTAATTTTACTTATAATTTTTCCTAGATATTCCAGAAGTAGAGTCAAGTCATATATACTTTGTGCGTGTTAAGGCGCTTCCTCCTTTTGTCGGATCCATCATACGATCCCAATTGGTGTGACCAACCACAAAACCTACAGCACGCATTTTTTCTTGTTCCTTACGTTCTTCTAAATCTGCCCATCGTACCTGTATAAATTCAGATACGATAACATAGAGATTTATAGAAAATTTCATGAGCATTCCATTAATAATCTCAAATTACATTATCTCATTATCATTGGCAAGTTAAAAGTGTACTTACACGTTTTTTACCGGAAGTATCTTCCATATTATAGTAGTCTGGAACTTGAAGAAAATCTTTCATAGTTTGTACTTTTCCTTCGCTCTTCTTCTTTGCAAGCCCATCCAAACGGTCTATATTACATATTTATATAAAATAAGCAAATACTTAAGAAAAAGGCATAACCAGAAAGAAATGTCGACGATATTTTATACAGTACATGATAGCTAACCTAATTTATCTTCTGCTTCCATGCGTTCCCACTTGCTTACTCCCTAAAAGAAAAAATGGGGGAAGAAAAACAGTAGTAATAGTAGTAATAATAATAATGATGATAATAATGACGATACATGATTGAAAATTTAAACTTACAACACTATCTTGGACATCCTCCTGACTGTCTAGGCTGTCTTCATTTTGTTGGGAGGACTTCTCTAGCGTTTCCTCGCTATCTTCCATATGAACCTATTATAAAATACTGAAATTAAGGGCATTACACGCGTACTATGCTACGTTACAGTATTGCACGAAAGCGAATTTAGCTGTAATCTGAATTGTAAATAATGATATATGGGGGAAAAACGTACCTCCTCGATCGCCTGATCTTGCAACATTGAATTAACGTCCAATTTTTGGTGATAACTTGGGGTAGGTTCAAAATAATCTATAATTCTGTTTATTTCATCTTCCGTACGATTATGGATATTTCTTTTTAAACAGATTTGTAAATCCATTTCCATTTCGCATACGTATACCTATGAACGAATAATTATATAAAAGAACGATTTAACAGTTTTCATTCTAATAAAACTTACTTTAAAACCTTTGGTTTTAGCAAAACTCCACATTTCTTCATAATCAGATATTTTTTCATTAATGCAATCGAGTATTATAAAGTTAAAGAAACCATCAGTGATATTTTTTTTAAAGGCTTTCACGAGCGATGTTACATAACTCTGTTCCATTGCTTCTTCGTATTCATAGATCATTTCCTACAACATTCGTCAAAGTAAAATAAATTGTGTCAAAATAGAAACAAAGTGAAGAGTCGATGACCTTAGATTTATTGAAAACTAATAGTTACCACTATACCTTGACTGTAACCTTTTTTCCATTATCATCCGTGGACTCCATTTCCTTTTCGATCAAAAAATAATCATCGAGACTTAATATTCTTGGCGCCGAACCTCCTTGTTCAATTTCTTTATCCTATAATATAATATACGTATAGAATTATATTAAAGAAAAATACATTTCACCGAAGAAACTTCAAAGAACATATAAATTTACTTTAATTAGTTTAGCGACAAATGATTTTCCACTGCCTGGTGGACCTCTCAAAATGATGGCTATTTTTGGTGGTCTGTTCTGACGACCCGGAGGACACAATAAATCATCCACCATTGTACAGTTTGGTGTTTTTGGCAGTTCCAAAGTTTTTGGTGCTGGTCCCACCACATTATGCTGTGTATCTGTAACACTGTAACATATCATTTTTACTTACTATGAGATCTTTATAATCCATTTAGAAGTTTTAAATACGTTAATCGTCGAAATGAAGCAATTTGTTTTTTACAACATAAAATTAAGAAAATTAACGATGAAACATAAATGATCACAAATACATAACGATTGATATATCTTTGAACATGTTTTGGGGTATTTAAAATATCACTGTCGGTTGGGTCATAAGCAGAGTTTTTTCACGAAATATTCAGATATATAATATAAACTATTTGTCAACAATTTTAAAGTGTATCGTATACAGTATGAAAATAAATAGAAATGATTTTTTCGGTAATTGTAAAAGATAGCAACGGCAGTATAAAAACCTGTAAGTATGGTGTACATTCTCCTATCACCTGTACAAAGGTGAAAAAAATTAAATTGTAGAAAACACGTTCGTACGTAATACAAACATATAAAAATAAAATATGTTTGCATTATGCCGCTGTACATTTCATTCGTTTAACTTGGTTTAAGTTAATTCCCGATCACTGTTAATATATTTAGCGTGAGAAAAAACATATATTAAGTTCTGTTTATTAAGTATCAACATCCAGATCATCTAGAGATGCTCAAAAAGTCGTCAATTTCTAAAAACAATCGCAAGTTGTACTATTCGTACATACGTGGCATATTATATAATATATGTGCATATACTAGAGTCAATACAGTGACATTAATAATGCTAACACATGTACAAAGGGTCTTATTCAATTCTTTCCACGCTGTTATTTTCGAGTTTAGTATTTCTCATGTTTTCTTTTCAAATATACCATATCAAACATAGTTTATTTTGAGAGAGTCACGTTTTGGTCAACGTAACATCGTTCCAGGCAGAGTCATTTTCAAGCTATGAAAGTGATCTTTATTTTTTTGAATAAAATAATGCATTTTTCATTGTCTTGATATATTTGTTCAAAAGCTAAAAATCTAGATAACGAGAAATGTATCGTTCCATTGAAAAAAGTAAAGGTCCCCTTCAAATCTTGAAAACGACTTCTTCTATGACCAAAACATGTTGCCTTCGACAGAAACGGAGTCTCATTTGATATATCTGAAAGAAAAAAACTACTAGATTCAAAGATGACAGCGCGGATAGATTAAAATAGACCATCCTCTACGTACGTGTGTAAATTCGATAGTGCAACTAGAGAAAACCAATGGTTTTCAAAAATATTTTGTACGCGCCAACAAGATTCGCACAATATATTTGTACATTTTAACGGTTCAAGACATAGCATAAGTTTCCATAAACAAGTCTTCGTACCTTATGCAAAATGCAATATATCCATTTCAAATAATCTATAAATAGATACCCACTGGTATGACATAGCATAATGTGAGTCTGTTTAAGAACACAAAAGTTGTAAATGCGTTTATTTTACAGTTCTTCGAACACTAAACATCTAAGACGCATTTAATAATTAATATAACAACATACCTGATATCTGACGGCTTCGTCTCTACGACGTTCTTGTTTGAGTTCTCCTGCCACTTTATATTTCCTTTCGATCTAAAGAAAGATATATTTTCAAACGTGTTTGGTATAAATATCAATATAGTTCATTTACAAATGTACATATATAAATTTATAAATTAATTATTCGATATTACTGTACCTCTCCTCATTTTTGTCATTCTCTTCGATCGTTTCCTTTTGCGAAGTTTCACACCTTTCTCGCGTTCGTTCTACATTTTTTAAAAGACGTTAACAAACGTGAAACCAGTCGTAAAATTTAATAATAAAATAAGTACATAATTGGACTATGTGTACAGATTCCTAAATATAGTTTCACACGTGTCCTTATTGTATTCGATCAATTTTTATTTATAATAAATGGACTATAACATTGAAATTAGAAAATTGTATTATATTTAATTAAGATTGAGATTTTGTCAGTAACGCATTTTCAATTTTTTTTAAAAGAAAAAAAGGAAAGGGGAAAAAAATCCCCGTTATACATATACAGGATGTTTGACCATCCCTGGGAAAAAATTTAATGGAAGACAAGGGGAAAAATCTTGAATTTTCTAATCATTTAGTACACACACACACCCTCAGTTTTTCGACCCGGTCCCCGTCTTCAACTGTCCCAATTTCGATGCTGTGTAATATAGTCGCTTTATCATAATCAAAGACCAAATATTCTACCTTCACGTTCTTTACCTTTATAGTCTTCTCTCTCTCTGCGTTCCCGTTCAGACTTTTTATTATTAATCAATTCCTCGCTGTCCCTTCTTTGGCTATAATCTCTGGATCGCGTAGAATCTGTTTTTCTTGAATAATGTTCGTATCTCCTCATTTTCTCTGTATAGTCTTTCAAATTTAGTTCATTCTCCTCCCAATTTCTGAAATCTTTCTTTGGATAGACCACATGATCCGGTACCAATGGCTTTAAATTACCATGCCCATAATCAAAGCACTGCACAGGAGTTAAGTGATCTTGAATCGATGTACGAGAAGTATGGGCATAGTCGATTACTTTGGCAGGTATATGTTCAACGAATTTCTTGTCAGCGGTAGCCCCGCCATGATTATAATTAAATTGTTTTTCTATGCAAAATTCTTTAACAACTGGACACATAATTTGAGGCTGTCGATTATCCAATGATCGTTTTTTGTGCATATTAGGGCTAGCAAACTTTCCATAATCGCACCCCGACGACGATTCTCCATATCCAATTTTACAATCTCCAGGTGTTAAATCAGTTATACCTTTTTCTGATCTTTTATCAGGTACGTTAGATTTATTTGTATTTATAGGAGACCGTCGTTCTATATTACTCGCCACACCTTGACTCAATATTTCATTTTGTGGGGGCAACGGATTCTCGCCATAACAGAAATCTTGTCCAGATCTTTGATCAATATCGCCAAAACTATTTTTAGAATATGGTTGCTTCCACCCTGAATTTTCACTGGAATTAAACTGTCCTTGCTGCGCATTCTGTTCTAACTGGTTTTGATCATTAGCTTCGAATGCTCCTCCATCGCCATGGACCTCAGGATCACCGATTCCTGAAGCCTCTCTGGCCTTGGGGCACAAACTATTATCAATTTGTCCCCTTGGTCGATACTCCCCAATTCCTCTAACATCAAATTGTCTGTCGGTAGGACCTCGAGATCCAAACGAAGCATCGTTTGGACCACCGCTTATTGGACCTCGTGATCCAAAGCTCATGTCGCTTGAACCTTGAGACCCAAATCTTCCTTCAACGGTAATACCACATTGTTTCTCGTTGAATCTACCGGTGAACTGTCCATCGTTTGTTCCTTTCAAACCAATTGAATTACGCTGATAAGAAACCTCATTGCGTCGTAAACCGGAGAATCTATCATTAGGTCCTGAAAATTTCAGTTGCCCTTCGTTAAGCCCTCTAGGAGTAAATTGCATCTCACCAGAACCTCGATTATCGAAAGGTACATCGGGTGGCCTACCAGGACCAAATTGTCTATTGTTAGGTCCTTGAGATCCAAATTGTCCGTCGTTCAGTCTTCTTAGCGCAAACTGTCCATCGTATCTGGGACCAAACTGACCAACGTTGGAACCTCTGGGGCCAAACTGCCCGCTATTAGGGCCTTTTATTCCAAACTGACTATCGACAGGACCTCTTGGGCCAAACGATCCGTCATTGGCACTTCTCAGACAAAACTGTCCATCGTTGATTCCTCTCGAACCAAACTGAGAATCATTGACACGTCTTGGACCGAATTGTCCATCGTTAGGTCCTCTCAAACGAAATTGTCCATCATTAGGTCCCCTTGACCCAAATTGTCCATCGGTAAGAGTGCAAGGAGGTCCTAACAGGTACGAATTTGGATCGGAGGAATTAAATGAAATGAAATCTCTAGGTTCAAACACGGGAAACCTGCCATCATTAGCACCTCTGGGACCAGAAAACGGTGCATTTGGTCTACATTGCATTCCTCTTGAATTAAATGAACTATCAAAATTTTCTCTAGGGTCAGAGCACTCTGGATTGTTGGGAAAAGGTTTCGCGGATGGCTCTTTTGCATCATATGAATCACCTGTTCTTCGCAAAGGATCAATAATAGGCTCGTTAGCGTTTGTGGGAACAAGACCCAAATTTGGAAATTCTGGTGGTGGCTCCATATTTAAATCTTCAGGTTTTGGATCATTTTCTCCCATGAAAGGTAGCACGTCAGTTTTCTTGTTAATATCGGTATAACTATTAGATGGATCTGATTTTCGTTCTGTTGCTTCACCGATCACACTGCGAGTGCCCTGTTCCAACAGAGTGTTACAATTTCCAGACGGATTTTCATTCTCTTTAGTATCGTTAGTATCCTTTCGCATCGAATTGTCTTCGGGAAATTGAGCTTCCATCCAAGTTGATGTTTCCAATAATGGTATCTCATTTTGTACTGGATAATTTTCAGGACAATCTTTCAGCGTACTGTCAATATTTTGTTCGTTTGAATTTAAATTCGTTACTTCTGCTTGTTCTGGCACAATAACAGATTCACCTTTATTCTCAATATGTGTATCTGTATCGGTACGAAGATTTATCATCATCTCTGATCTTGGATCAGTGTTCACAGAATCCTGTACTTGTTGCTGCGGGCTAGAAGCGGCTCCTCTAAACGAAACTGTTCCCCCATCTCGGGAATCAAATAAATTATTACGTCCAATTCCTGCGGAACAGCGCGATCCAAATTCCGAATTTCCTGGAGGTTTAAAGTCTCCAGCCATTCTAAAATTACCAAGACCACCTGGTCCGAAGTTAGAAGATACGCGCGGCCCAAAATTATTATTACCAATGGAACTTTTCATAAATGGCGAATCACCGGTAATTTTTTTAAAGCTTTCACTCAACGAACCAACGCCAATACTTTTATCAGAATCAAGAAAACTTGGTTTAAAGACATCCAACGCAGCTCTTCGTTTTTCCATAAGCTTCTTCAATTCTGGCGCAAGTTTATCCGGTGGTTCAAACTGATTGCTTCTACCGAAACTTCGAGTAATATTTGGAAACCCATCGCGTCTATTATCTCCCACATCTTTTTGATCGAAACGATCTAGATTATTCCTATTGAATCTATCGCCTCCCAGGCCAAACTGCTCGATATTTGTGCTAAATCTATCATTTGGTCCAAAGCGATCAGTGACAGACTCAGTTCCTGATCCAATTCTATCCACACCTGGTCCAAATCGATCATTTCCAAATCTATTGTCTCCGGATCCGAATCGATCATTACCAAGTTCAGATCGATCGTTTCCTAAACCGAATCGATCGTTTCCAGGTCCAAATCTATCATTCACCGAACCAAATCGATTGTTCCCTTGTCCAAAACGATCACCTCCAAGAGCAAATCTATCGTTATTAAAGTTCATCTTCTGTTGACTAAACTGATTATTTCCTTGTTCTGGATAATTTCTATCTTCTCTTATAAACTGGTCATTTTCTGATGCTCGGTCATCGTTTAATTTATAATTATCATTTCGTTGACCAAATAAATCATTGGATCGAAATTGATCCAATGGTACACTATCTTTTTGTCGATTAGATTCATTAATGGTAAGATTATTTGGATGACCCATTGGACCAGCTTGACTTAAACGATCACTGTGCGCAAGATTTCCATCGGGACCGGCTCCATTATTTGAACCAAACGGAGATCTTCCTCGAACATTTAATGAAACCTGCGACCGCAAATTATTGCTTTGCCGTGTATCGTTATTAGCAAAACCTGGCGGTGGCTGTGAGAAATTTGGTACATTTGGAAAATTTGGTGGTGGTTGTGTAAAATTTGGTGGAGGCATTTGCGTTGATGGCGCGCCAAAAGGTGGTGGAGGCACACCAGTCATAGACTGAAAGTTTGGAAAATTCGATAGATTTGCTCCTGCGTTGTAATGGGACTGGGACGTCCACTGTTGAGAATTCCAAGGAGATGAAGACATTATATTGGAAGATATCATGTTCGTAACAGGTAACTGAGATGTTGTTGATTGTGATATTACCGGAGAGGAGGATGCCATAGTTGTCGTTTGAACATTGGATGCTGTAGTTTCTGTAGCTGGTGGTGGCGGTGGCGGTGGCGGTGGAGGTACATTAGTGTTTTGTTTCCCAGTTAAACCAAGAGTTTTTCCAATGCCTAACAAATTGTTGATCAATCCTTGGTTTTCCGTGCTTGACAGAATATTCATTATTTTATCATCACCGGGTAAGTGTTTATTTTTATCAACTTCTGTCTTGGTAGCAGCTTGTTTTTGCTGTTCGCGTTTCCTACGCATCTGTTCCCGTCGCTCGATAAGTTTCTCTCGCCAAGATGTCCATTTTGCTTCGTACTGTTTGTATTGGGTCTACAATAAAATAATATATATATTTTTTAACAAAATTTCGACTGAGACTACTTCGCGTATAACATTTTAATTAATATGTTAATCTCTTTTCTTTTATTCGCACATAATAATCATAATATTACTTACCTTGTCTGGGTGGTTAGCATTTTGCTCTTTCCACTTATTAAATTGTTCCTCCCATTGTTTAAACTGGGCATCAAATGTTTTTTCAGCCTCTGTTAACTCTTCATCTTCAACTTTTAACTTTTTAGCACTATTAGATTCACTAATGTTACTACTACCGCGTTTACCGGTCAAAGTATTTTCTTTACTACAATTACTGCTTTCAGGAGGTAATGGCGGCTGATTTGGAGGTAAAGGGGGATTTTGGGGACAGTTTTGTGCACTAGTTTGCACCGTGGTATTCGCACTTTGTTTGGCTGGAAATAATGGAAGATTGTTCTGATGCGGTGGTGGCATGCTTGTAAATTGATATGTGTTTGGAGGTAATGGTGGTTTTGTATCTTCCTTTGGAAGAGGCGGTGGGGGTTGTACAATTGGTAACTGTGACACCTGATTAGTTATGTTCATATTCTGCGCCGACATATGCTTCATCGTTTCCTGATACTGAAACAAAATTAAATCGATGAACAAATGAATGAGATAACACGAATCAATAGAATCTAATATTATGATCGAAAAATGAATTTACTTGACGCGTTTTATTAATTTTTAATTCAAAAATAGATCATACTTTGAACTTTTACCAGAAATATATTAGAATCCTAATCGTCCAAGACACATTTCTTGCAATAATAATATATTAACATGCTTTGATCGAAGCCATTTAACGACACAGTAATCTTCTATATACCTTCTCTCCGTATTGAGCTTGCCACTGCTGATACTGTTGTTGCCATTGCTGCCACTGAGCCCAATTCTGTTGTTGGGCTGTAGCCCATTGTTCCGCAGTATATCCGCTAGGTGCCTAATAAAAAGTAACGATAGTTTTATTATATATATATTATTATATATAGTACGGCATAATTACTCTCCTTTCAACATTAAATAAATTAACACATTCACTGTTGTATCAGTAATTAAGATCATATTAACAAATAGCTCTCTGCTATAAACCTCATAATAATTTTACAGAAACAATGTCTTGTACATTTTAATCGATATTAACATTCGATAATTTCAATTAGATGCTTGATTGCTCAAGACGGTAAAGCAATACGGTATAAGAATTGATTTTTAATGTAATACTTACTGGTTGACTGTAATACTGCATATATGCTTGCATCGTAGCCATAGGATCTGCTCCAGGTGCAGCATAACCAACTGGTGGTTGCGGCATTGGAGTGGCAACAGCACCAGCTGACAATTGCCATTGGTTCCAATTTTGCATTTTTAAACCCTCTCTCTAGCAAATGGTTTGCTAGCGCATTCCAAACTGTTTTAAGGGCCGCAGTCCGTTCGGACGCTATTTTGTATTCAAAGAAAATTGTTATAGAGTTACTGCCACACATGTTTATAATTTATAGTAAATATCCCTATTTGTTTATTTATTTTACTTTCGTAGCATGGCCACCAATCATACATACATTTTAATAAACTCTAAAAACAATTAATCAAATGCATTTGTCAAAATTATATGCATTTATATACAAATATGTGCTAGTATCATAAATACCGAGACCATTTTAAAATAGATACGTTAAAATGATATACCTGGAATATTTTATATTGTTGATAAAAATATATTATAATGCGAAGATCATATTAAATTGCGTAGGTGATAATTTACTAAACTAGTAGAATATACATATATAATGTATAAACAGTTTCTTATTATACATATAATAGCTAGGATACATAACACGAGGAATAAAATTTTTTGTAAAATCATCGCAAAATGAAATACATTATTATTAAGCAACTCATAATTAAATTAAACAGTGCAGAATATATTTGATGCAATAAATAAATGTCCAGTTGTTAACATTAGTACACATACAAAACATGTTCGATCAAGTTTTTTATCAAGAAATCCTTTGGATTCTATAATTCACCACAGTGAACCAACAATTGATTAAAAGTATTCTATTCTATAAACCATTTATATTATAAAGCTTCCATAGACAAATGTATCATCGCCATGTTGAACATAGCATTGAAAGCTTTCAAATTGTAAAATATAAAAATATAAGTTTTACAAATCAGTTTGTTGTATTAATTTGTAAGGTATGTTTACACACACGTTACATTTTGTTTGATAGATAACGATACATGTGTTAAAAAATCAACAAAAATATGTGTATTTGTTCGCATAAATATTTTTCTCTTGTATCTTACAAAAGAACTAAATATTATAAATATATTTGCAGACAATACAGACAAATAGTACAAGTATTTTAATGTACACGTATGCGGTATATGTTGAAAAATAATTCTTCGTATAATAGATCTTGGTTTATAAGTAATATACGTATATGCAGAGTGTCTTGCCAGAAACAAGCACCTTAATATTTTTGCTATTAAAAATAATAAAAAGAAGCATTACGTACAAAAGTTGGAAAAATATGTTATAATGCGAGGAACAATATCATTTATATAATATGATTTCAAGAACGACATACCTACATGTATCAATAGTTTCTGCACGAGTGGAAGAGGTGATTTGAAGGTCAATTTTGTCTTTTCAAATCGAATCTTCTACAGGGAAATGGATTTTAAAAATAAATTTATTAAGGAATATCTACTCTAAAACTAATAGGTTCTAGGATATTCGGCTTCTGAAGCAGCATTAAAGCACTGTTTACATCTAAGGAGATGAAACACGCATGCAACATAACAATAAAAAAATTACAATTTCAATACTTTAGTAGCTGAATATCTCAAAAACTACACTTTTAAGATAGATATTTATGTCTAAATATCTTTATACTTAAAATTCATTGCTCTATTAGATTCTTCCATAAAAAATTGGACTTTTGATTTAAGAATGCAAAGTTGATGTTCAAATCGTCTTTATGCTTCCACCCACAAAAAAAGCTATTGTCAGTATATTATTTCCCCATTGAAGCCATACAATTTTTGCACGTAACACTGTCTTCTTCTTATTTAAAATAACAAAAATATTAATATCGCCTATTCCTAGTAGGATACCCCAGAAAATGTATGATCAGGTAATCTGCACAACACAGAATATTTTGCCGTAATATACTTGTAGTAAATTTAATTAAAAAGAAGCAATTTATGCAATTGCGTTTCGTTTACTTCCACGCAAAGGGAAGAAAATCAATATTGATTGTCAATATATATCGATCAAAAGATTTAAATTTACACCAAAGATAAATGTAAATAAATCTTCTTTTCAAAATCGTAAAATCTTTGCATTCAACGAATTATAATGTATTTACTTCTTAGTTAAAAATAAATAAAGATTTCTAGAAATTAGAATAAAGTTAAACTTTAATAGTTATTGCGGATAATTAAATTGCAAATAATTATCTTATTATCAAATAAATTTATTTAGTTAATTCTACATTAGATTCAATGAATCTATAGTATAATAATGTTCTTTTAACAGATTTAGCTGCTAAATAAATTTATTTGAGAACCAAATAGTTCCTCTGGAAAAATATAATATGTGTAATTGTCGAAGGTCTGTACAAAGATGTATAGAATAACATTAAAACAAAACCAACTTTAATAACTACTTATTACAAAGTATATAAAATACATCCCAATATGTATAATTAATGTATGCTTATAATTATTAAAATATATATCGATAGAAAAATGTAAAACACGTATAACTATGCAACATATTTATGAAAGGTTGTGACATAGTTTAATTACTTTATAGACAGATACATATGTAACAAGTTGCAGCGCCTTAACAACATACAACGATTCTCTTCATACTTTTCAAAACATTAAGAGAATGTTATTTGCTGCGCAATTAGAATAAAACACATCTTGTTAAAATCAGATATACTTTTTAATGTATGGATCAAAACTGATACTATCGCAATGAACGTAAACTACTTCCTATTATGATTCAAATTACATAAACAAAGAAAGTTTGTAATACACCTTTCATATTTTCTTTATCCCATTGTAATGTAGAAACGATGCAGAAAACTGTTGTGCTATTAAGCATATATTTGTCATTTATTTAAAATGAATGTTCAATGCATCAAGAGCCAAATTGGGTTGTGTAAAGTGCATTGAATTATTCAATATAAAATACTAAAAAGTGAAACAATCAAGAGAAAAGAACCATGAAATATGCTCGTTGATTGAATATGTAAATTCATCGATGGAATTTCAAGAATATGCTGTGACAAGCAATCTACGCAATCGCCATGATTCTTAGCGAGAAATAAAATTCAATTCAATGTAAATATATAACTTTGAATTCTGGGTTAGCAATAATATAATAAACGCAATAAACCCTTCATCAGTTTCTTATATCGATATAAACACATTTATATTGTTCAAATATGTATATAATGAGCCGCGTTACCGCGAATAACTCATTCATGATCTATCGAATTCTTACAAAACTGTACAAGGAAAAGATATAATTATAAATACATGAAATTGAAAAATAGTACTCACGACTGGATATCCAGAAAGCAGCGAAACTGTTCACGTTGAGTTCCCGAGAATCACGCTTTCTTAAACGATTACTAACGAAAATTGGCACAAGAACGTCGAAACTGATCGAAATGGCGGCTAGCGGCGACAAGTCAACTAATTTCAGATACCAGAAATATCCCTAGATAGAGTTATTACTTCATCTTAACACTTTACCGACCGGTACCGATTTACCCTAGATTATATATCTACTTTTTCTTGTACTTATAGGAATGTTAAATGAAACTTTGCGACAGTGGTTACTATATTGTTCTCTTTCTGTTATTATAGAGTAATTAAATCTAGTGATATTTTTTATTTTCATGACAACCGATTAATAAACTACCGGTCGGTAAAGAGTCGATTAATAGGTTACCGGTCGGTAAAATGTTAAATGTTTATACAAGGACTAAAGTACCAATGAAAAGAAATACGAAAACATTTCTTTGATTTTTTATTAATGCATATAAACGTAAGAAATGTTTTGCACATTTCAAACTCTATTAAATAAAAGTATGCCTCGAAATTTTAATAGCACGTTTTATAAATAAATTAAACAGACAAGTAATATGTTTTTACGGTAATTGTAAAATGAATGTAAGGTGTATACATCATATGTGCGTTCGTACATAGAAATAATAAAAAAATTTCTTTTTTCTCAACAGTCAAGTTAATGATCAGGTGGTGTTACTTAAAACGTGTATTTCCATAAAGAAAATTTTTCATAATGTTTTTTTCATTATGATTCGAGAACGAGAAGGTATATTTTGTTGGCTTTATTATTTATCTATGACGGTTACTGGTAACCAGAATCAGGAACTATCGCGTCCAACGAGATGCGAATGTTTTAATTTTTGTCTGTATTATATTCTATTTGGAATTGAATATTATGATTAGGTAGCTAGAATATGGTGAATTATATTGTGTGGTTAAAACTAATGTCGCATCGTCTTACAAGAATTCGGAAATATGATCAATTTGATAGAAAAAAATTCTTCTATTCGTTGTCTTAACCTTACTAAACTGATCTGATAAGTCACCGGCCCTGTTTAATCGCTCTACTCGCATGTTAGAATGCACTCCAAAAATGAATATAGAAGGTCGATCGACGAATACAGACCTGCTATACCAATAAGAAGAAAAATAGGCCTTTATTGGTTCCTGGCTAGTTTGAGAATTATTTTAACATTACTTCCACAAACTGGATATATTCATCCTGACGAATATTTCCAGTCGATCGAAGTAATATCTGGTAAGTCGAGGCTTATCGTTACACAAAAGAAACCGTATGTTACAAACATTTTTAATTTCACAGGGGATTACTTTGATATTGACATTAACAAACCATGGGAATTCAATTCTACGTTTCCTGTAAGAACTGCTCTAATACCACAGATTATTGTCGGTCTACCATATTCGATCTTAACAAGACTTTCACAGTATACACGTTTTTACTTTGGTATATCATTAAAATCTCCATACTTTCTGGTGATGTTTCCACGTCTACTTGTATGCGGCTTATCCTTTGTATCGGATTATTGCCTGTACAAAATATGTTACATGTACGGTCAAAATTATAAAATAAGACTGATCACTTATGCCAGTTCCTATGTAATGCTTGTTTATGCAACTCGTACGTTATCTAATGCTATCGAGTTGATACTAATGGCCCTGCTATTGTACTACACATCACATTGTATGGCATATTCAGAAAAGGTATGAACGTCCCTCTGTAAATATTTATCAGATTATTAAATAATGCAAAATATATTTATTGTTTCAGGTAGTTGTCCAAAGTGACTATCTTTCGGATAAATATAATAAAGCAAAAAGTGGCGTGGAAAGAGTAAAATATTACAAGCTTAAAGCTTCGCTGCCCCCGCATTCTTTAAATCATTGTGTTAAAATTGCAACCATTACTGTGATTGGTGTATTTAACAGACCGACATTCATTGCATTTGCCCTTTCACCTATCTTCTTTTGGTTGCAAAGAGGTTTAGGTTCAAAGAGCATAGGTTTTAGTGATTTTCACGTTCGAATATTTACTTTCATTGTATGCGGAATACCTACGGCTATAGTTTTTATTTTGGTCGACAGCTTTTATTTTGGTTATTTAACAATGGCAGAGATAGGTAACCTTGACATCACCATGAACAACTTCGTCGTAACGCCGCTAAATTTTTTCAAATACAATACGAACACTAAAAACCTACAGAATCATGGTTTACATCCCCATTATGTACATTTCATAGTAAATGTACCTCTATTGTATAACGTTCTCGGAGTTATCGGCCTCTTAACATTTGGAAAAATGTTACACAGGTGATTAATTTATTAATATTCTACTATTTTAATAAGTTAAGAATATAAAATTGTTAATGGAAAGTTATTATTTGCAGCGGTTTGAAAGCTCGGTGGTTGGATTTGCCCCGTATACAAAGCGTTGTCGGTCTAATGACGACATCTTTTATCGTACCTATCACACTGCTATCAATTTTTCCTCATCAAGAACCTCGATTTATAATCCCGACGTTGCTACCTCTAGTCTTCTTGTATGCACCGAACATGAATCAAATATCGGGAGTCGATACCGTTTCACGTATTGCCGAAAATAACGCGTATCCGAAATCTTTCACAACAAAGACCAAATTCAGTAAACAGCAAGTTTTTTGGTTCGTGTGTAATGCTGCGTTAGTATTTTTTTATGGATTTGCTCATCAAGGTGGTATTTTACCTTTAACATCTCATGTAGCAACCGAACTAAAAGCAAAACCAGACCTTACACATGTACATTTATTTACATCGCATACTTATTCTATACCAACAGCACTTTTACATTTAAGAAACACTAAACGAACATACGTAAGTAGCGGAAATTACAAATATAAGTTAGTTAAAGATTTCCATCTCTACGAACAAGGTTCAAAACCTATGAAAGATGTATATAACATCATTGCCTTAAAACTTGGAGAATGCGAACAAAAATATGTTACCAGAAAGGTACCATACAGATTATATTATGCTTTTCCCGCCACAGACGTGAAAGAGTTTATGTCCATTCAAAATAATACAAATTTATTTAATTATCATACTGTAAATAGATTTTATCCGCACGTTACTATCGAGAAATTACCGTTCACGAAAATGATTAGTGCCCTACGTCTGACAAGTATGAATAATTTGTCGGTGCAAACATTTCTAGAAGTTATAAACGATGTATTCGACGCTTTTCAGCAATTTGAGTTGTTGTTGATACGAATAGAATATTTGATACAGAATAAATGGGAAGGTACGCATACATCGTGAAAGATACATATATAAATTTATTTGATTATTTATTTGTATAGAATAAAATTCATTTATACGTAATTATTATTAATTTCTTGCTATAATTATTACATTTATTAATGAATTAAATTCAAAGTAAGATACCGTCTTAAATAAAATGCGTTAATATTTATGACCGTTAATAATGCAACCGTATTATCCTTATGTAAATATAAAACTTGAGATCAAATTAATGCTCATAAATGTATGTATGTATACGCATTTTTAAAAGAAAATTTCTCTTTTTCGGCCTCTAGAATCTCCGATTTTTTCCCAGAGGTGGCCGAACACCCTCTACACATATGTATATGTACAAACATTTGTTTAAAATTATTGATATTTGCATTAAAGCGACTATAAAAAATTAAATTTACTTATGGGCACTGTACTTTAATCTAAGCTTTCATTTCTAACATAATTTGTTTAGTTCTATTTGTAACTTAATATTGACCTAATAACCATTATCCTACATAGAAAAATAGAATGTGAAGTTATTTAAAGTCACTATCTTTGTAAATGTAAATATTGTATACATTCAAAATTAATTTACAAGTAGTTTGATTATTTGAAATTGATTAAAACAAATATATATGTATATATATTTATTATTTGTTATTTACTCGTGAAAGTAAAAACATTTTCGTATAATCGATCTTGTTCATCTCGTAAATTCTGAATAAATGAAATGATATAAAATGTAAAAATCGACAAGTCTGAAATTTAACTAAATGTAAAATAAGTAAATAACAAATATTAAAACTGATCATATTTCTATTATATAAGTCATTTATAAATATTCGGAAATACATATGGTATTAATAACAAATGTATTATTAAATATTTGCACTTCAATTCTCGTTATATGTCCATGGTAATTCTTCGTTAAATTTACTTTGATGTGCGGCATTACGAGCAGCGTATAGTCGCTAAAATTTTATTAAATTCCGGTTCAGTATTCCAAAAATAATTCGTGTGGACTTATGTCAAAACGGATATATTTACCAGAACACGCTGAATATTCCAATCTATAATTATTTATAGGTATTACAACTATAACTCACCGGATTATCTATGTACGCCTCACAACTGTAGCACCAAACCGATAAATCGGTAAAACTCAGAGCCAAAGGATGTTCCGTTCTTTCTACGTGCAACACGCCGTGTTGATTAATGCTGCGCGCACAGTGTACAGTGTAACATTGTAAACAGATCCAATTTTCAACATTGCTTTCGCATTCCAGACATGGCAAATGTACATTGATTCCCGATCCCGGTACATCGCTGACACTATCCAGGTGTGGACATTCTCGTAAAGGTACTATTGCAAACATTTCTCCAACTACCAACGCCTATAACAGTAATATTAAATGTCTAGTTTGATTGTCTAATTAACCCCTTGCAAGCCACCTTGGTTGGTCACCCCTAACAAGAGTTCAGGCATTGATTACCTGCAAATTTTGAGACAGGTAATCGTACAAGTTTGTAGCAACACTTCCTTCAGCAGCCGATCTTTCATTCCGACCACTGCTGCCACCAGGGTTTGAGTTATTAACATTTTTCTCAGAAGACGCTTCCTTTCCCGGCTGATTTACGTTTTTCTTTCCATATTCGGAAACTGAAAAATGTACCAATAAATCATTTACATGTCCGATACATACATACATTTCCTAGATATATCATACCTTGCATGTTTAATAATTTATTACGAGCTTCTTCGATCGCCTTTGAAGTGTCGTCGTACGATGAGTTCTTTATTTTTATATTCTCCACCTCGTTTTGTAACTTTGAAATTTCTT
Source organism: Colletes gigas (assembly GCF_013123115.1). Lineage (NCBI taxonomy): Eukaryota > Metazoa > Arthropoda > Insecta > Hymenoptera > Colletidae > Colletes > Colletes gigas. Next base: position 41,759 of record NW_025106724.1, read on the forward strand.
CGTCCGTCACAGAATTTAGACATGTTTTATTAATCGAAATTTTCAACTCCAACTTCTCACTTTCAATTTCTTCCAACGCTATCTTAGACTCGGACTGCTTGGAATGTTCTTCAACGTTTCTCGTTTCTTCATTTGTTTTTACGTGTAACACTTTAGCCTTGGGGAGTACATTCTCTTTCGGCAGAGACACATTAAATGTTAAATTCGGCCAATATTGCTTCTGCGTTTTTAAAACATTGTTTATAGAGTTAACGGCGCTCGCGCACGGAGTCTGATTGCTTTCCAACATCGGCAAAGGATCACCAAGTAACGTTTTTGTACAAATGGTCATTGCATGTGAAATCGAATTAATATTGTAACCCCCTTCGAGACTGAGGATAATACGACCATTAGCCAAAGAAGATAACCAGTGTGTTAAATGTCCATACATCTCTGGTGTTACGCGGCAACCTAAATAATTAAAAATTAAATATTCGAGCAAATCTTTTAGAAAGAATATTTATAAAATCGATTCACACACCACCAAGTGGATCGCCAATGCATGCGTCGAAACCCGCCGAGACTAAAATTAGTTCTGGATTAAACATATATGCAATTGGCATTATTGCTTGTTGAAATGCTGCTATGTACTCTGCGTCGCCCATTCCTTTCTACGTGCCGCACATAGAAGTAAAATATATTAATAATTACATTTTATTCGCATTAGCTCTTTCCATATCGTATTTACAAAGACTGACTTTGTTCCATGGTATATTGACATTAAAACCTTCTCCCGGGCCGGAACCGACAAAGGTATAATTAGCACGTTTAGAATTTGGGAAGAAATTCCCATTATCAAAACGATGAACAGACATATATAGAATTTTTTGATCTTCTTCGAAGATCGATTGCGTTCCATTGCCGTGGTGCACGTCCCAGTCCACTATTAAAACCCTGAACATATACAACATATTATCTTTATGCAAGCGCGCATAATTAACAACAGATCGATGAAACCATAATTACCTTTTCAACTGATGAAATTCTATGGCATATCTAGCTGCTACAGCAATATTATTAAAAATACAGAAACCGCACGGTGCATCTTCTTCTGCATGATGCCCTGGAGGTCTGACAATAGCTACACCAGATTGGCTTTCTCCATTTAATACGCTATCGACTATTTGTAATAAAGATCCGGTAGATACACAGGCACTTGTCCAAGTTTCAGGATGTAAATAAACAGAGTTAAAAGTTGTGGCCAGCTTCTGCAACTCCTTGTATTTTAAACCATCGGTGGTCTTTATCTTATCTATGTAATCTTTCGAATGAGCCAGTAATAATTCTTCCATCGTTGCACTTCGTCCCTTTATAAAAAAAAAAGAAAAAAAGAATGATTATATTTCAGACAAAGGTGTAAAAGTTAACATTTTTTATAGCATATTAGAATACCTGTTGTACACAACATCGATCAAGTAAATTATATTCTTCGTACTTTTTGTAAATACCACTAATACGATTTGGTTTCTCCGGATGACTATCGTCAACTAAATCACAATGACTTAACATTCTATCATCATAAACTACGCACACTTTGTTCGATGACATGGACAAATTGGTAACTAAAACAAAATAATAATTGTTATGTATGTAGCCGTTTATTTCATACGATGAATCATATTTAAATAGCAACTTACATTGGATTAACATATTTAACTGCTTTTCTATCAACTCGATAACTTCTTTACTTTGAACTGGATAGCAATTACCAGTTTCGTACACTTCTGGCCTAATATCGTTTCCTCTACAATAAAACAGTTATACGTTTACGTAATTAAAATTAGTAACTAAATTTTCACTAGGAATCATTTGATTTCTTACTTAAATACAACTGTAGGTAAATGTTCATTAATACTTTGCTCCTTATTATGCGTGGTAGTATTAATACTGTACGTATCCTGATATTGGTAACATTTCCAATATAATTTATGACTGTAAATCGTATTTAAAATTGAGTCGCGTATACTGAAATGGTAATAATTGTATATCAATTAATATTATTCCTTGTATTAAATTCCTTATATTAGATTCTCGATGGTACCTTAACGAAGGTAATTCAAGATTTTGTAACATGGGACACGGATCGCCTAACAATGTGCGTAGCGTCAATGCTGCACCTTCAGCTAATGATTTCAAACAATAGCCACCCTATAAGTAAAGATACATTGAAAATAAAATATTTAAAGAATTATAAATCCGTCATGTTTAACACATTGACGTGTTAAGATATTTGTCATACCTCTAGTACAACAGCAACTTTTCCAGATGCCAAACTCAGTAAAGATGATAATAGATGAGCATAACATGCAGGGCTCACCAACATCTCGCCCTTAATATCATGAACAATTAAAATTTAATTAGATGTATATAGTCTAAAAATAATATATAAATAATAATATATTTATCATTTTACCTCTGGACAGCCCAAGGCTGCATCATAACCAGCTGACACTATTACCAGATCTGGTTGAAACTGTAATAATTAAAATTTTTCTATTTTATATTTAACTTATAAATTGAATTATTGCAATACGCTATACTTACCTCGTAAGCCATTGGTAATAAAACTTGCTGAAATATGGCTAAATAATCAGCATTTGTCATACCAATTTTGTTAAGAGGCACATTGAAGTTATATCCTTGTCCTAAATCATCTCCGACAAAATGAAAATTAGATTCTCGAAGATTTGGCCAAAATTCACCATTCTCGTAACGATGAATAGAAAAGTAGATTACCCTACGGAAAATGTTTATATAAAAGGAACATTCGTTACGAGAAATATTACGAGAAAATTACGAAAACAACGATGTACCGTGGATCATTATAAAACATTTGTTGGGTTGCTTGTCCGTGATGTACATCCCAGTCGACGATCAAAATTTTATTAGCCAAATTATTACTCAAAACATTTTCAGCAGCGATCGCAACATTATTGAAAAAACAATATCCACAATATTCTACTTTCATTGCGTGATGTCCAGGTGGTCTAAAATAGAATAAAAATAAAACGTATTACTGCTCAATGTTTACAACATAGTAACTGTTATACTATCTATAGATAAATTATAAAATTATTATACCTTATAATAGCCATTCCGTTTTGTACCTCACCTTTACAAATACTTTTCACCAAGTTGATCGTCGAGCCCACGGCTAACAGGGACAATTTGTAGGTAGACTAAAGAAATGTTTAATAATTTAGTATTAAAATTCTTATATTATTTTAAAATTTACTTTGCATTTTATAAATATTTACATACAGGGTGTACATAAATTGCATCGTATTTAGACGAGAGAGACCGTAATTTATCTGCATCTGTACAGCCATCTGTGGCCTTTAAAATATCGATTTGTTTTTGGCTGTGCATCGTGAGTATTTCATTCTCCGTAGCATGCCTAGGTGCAATGAATTTGCACCTACTTATTAAACCTAATTCTTCGCATCTTCGTAGAACATTCGTCAATCTGGCAGGACATTCTGGATAATTTGGATCCCAAAGACATTCGTGTTCCGACATGGACAGATCGTATACAAGACCAGTTTTCTTCCTCTTTAAATTGTTGGCATCTATGGCTTTTTGATATATATCATGTACAAAGATAGAGCTACACTTTATCCTTTGCGATATATGTTGTTGCGTTGCCTCTCGTTTAGCAGCTATTAAAGCAGCGGATGGCCGAATCTGATTAAAAGAACGACGAATAAATTCATTATGTTGCAAATATATTATTATTACCAAAACCCACATAAATTTCTTAGCCAAACTAATTATTAAAATTAATAACGATTTTTTTTTTAAATGTATACTTACGCTAGAATTTTTCGCAGATTTTTTGGCACTTTTTTTCACCGACATAGACATGTTTCCAATAATACTGTTGTTGTCTTTTCCTTTTGAATTTTCTATAGCTTTTATGAGCTGGACTTCGCTATCTGCTAATTGTTTAGCAGCAGCGAACAGATTTCCACTTATCACAGAATCAGACTACAAGGCAAAAAAAACAAAATTAATTTTATAGATAAGAATCCTGATCATGTTTTCAAATTGTTTTATTTGAAACTGTTGTTTCTCCAAATAGAATTAGTATCTCCGATAAAATTAATTAGACAACTACTTCTAAATACAAAGAAACTATAATATAATTAGAGAAGTTTTCTTACTTTTCTGTTAAACAGCGAAACTTATTGGGAAAAAAATGAACTGTTGACAAGTAATATGTAGATATAGTACGAGACGAGACATATCCTTGTATAGATATCAGTACCCCTTCCACTTAAAAATGTATTGTCGTGTATAGAAATCGTCATATTCGAACACTGAGAGACGATATGAACGCGAGTGATTAATAAACATCATTCTTACCATTTGCGTTTAACGAATAACCTTGAAATTTGCGATTTCACCAAACCCCGCAATATGACTTTTACAAACGTATCATGATCCTTTGGGAGACTGAACTTTGTCGGCCGAATAAGACAACTGTTGTGCATGAAAATTCTGTCGCTAGAAAAACGCAGCTATCATAGCGGTCTGGGTCATTTTGCGGTTTCAATTTTGTTCTCGCTCCATTTCAACGAAGAGCTGACAGTGTCCGTAATCTAACATGTAACTGCAGAAGTCAAAAATAGAATCACTATTCCCGATTCCCGATCCCGATTTCCCGAGGCCCGAGACTGCAAAGTTCAACAGAGAACAGAGTATCGTTCCGAGTTCCGAATAATTCCGAACGAGACACTGATCCGGTATTTCTTATGTATAACCTTTCGTACACAATATACACCGAGCTGTGTGTAAAATATGCCTTTTAAATAGTATATAATTTATATTGCTTCCAAGTTTAATTCATTATAATTACAATAGAATATTGTCTGTGTCGAATTTCGAAAATAATATTTCATTCGTATCGTTGTAAAAATAGCCGTACCGCTTTACATGTATGAAACACATGATGCACCAAGGCACTGTTTCAATTAGAAATATTTTAAACGTTATTTTATATATCATCAAAGTGAACATAAAATTGTTTTAGTTGAATATTCAAGAAATGAAATATAAATATTATAACGTTGGGTCTGTTTTTTAATCTGAAGATATTTAACGAAACATGATTCGTTGTTACAACATTGGAGTACAGGCTATGTAAAGTTTCTTCGAATAATCTAGATTTTTTTCAAACTATTGAATGAATGATATTGTTTCTATTAAAAAGATCAATTTAATGTTACGTGAAAAATGATGCAAATATTAAAGAAACAGACGTTGAAGCACTTTAAAAATCATAGGAGCGTTAATACATGGTCGCCGCTCGCAACAGCGTTCAATTCCATTACCACGGAAAAGCATGAATTCAACCTGTCGAAAAATAAAACTGTAAGTCAATTTGATTATTCGAATTACTCGATGGTTTGCATTTTTAAGTTTTTAAATATTCTACAGGGATTATTTGGTATACCAGAGTTAAGAACTCCAGAGGGATTCAGCATTTTGAAGGATCAAGCAATGATCCAAACGGATGTACTCATAGCAGAGGCCACTAGTAAAAATAGAAAACGCAAGATTGTAGAAATTTTTGATGATTTGTCCGATGCTCTATGCAAAGTTGCAGACTTGGCAGAATTTATTAGAATCGCGCATCCAGATAAACAGTTTATTAAAGCTGCAGAAAATGCTTGTATATTCATCAGTGGTATAGTAGAAAAGTAAATATTTTTCCTTACAGTGTGAGTAAAAAATCACAATGGTCATATCCATTTATAATTTGTCGTTATTAGATGTATTAAATTCTGTTCCTTTATCGATTTGAAAAGTAGAAAAAATCGTTTGTAAATCTCTTCAGATTAAATACTCATTGTGAACTGTATAATGCGCTACGGTACGCAGTAAATAATGGAGATATCCAAGAAACGTCTGTCGTGGATGACCATGTTGCGAAATTGTTCTTGTTTGATTTTGAACAGTGCGGTATACATTTACCGGAATCTAAACGGGAGAATGTCGTACAGTTAAATGATTACATATTACAAGTATGTAGTTTTTTTTACACGTGTATACGTATACAAGATGTTTATCCATAAATATACAAGCAAATATCTCATAAATGTCTCATTTATGTATGGACATCCTGTATAAGCTCGATCGTATTTAAATATACAACATTTTTGTAACACAGATAGGTCAGAAGTTCATGGCGGGTGCGGGTAATGCGCGAACAGTGGACGCTAACATTCTTCCACCGGGTGTAAAGGAACAGTAAGTATTGCGGTTGAGCAATCGTTGAAAGACACTGATTTATATAATGTAGCTCATTGAACTTTGTTAAATACGTTTCACAGTTTCACAATGAAGGATAATCAGATAATAGTGCAAGGACTTTACGTAGATTCTTCTAATAATCTAGTTCGAGAAGCGGCTTATCGTATATTTTTATATCCAGACAACAATCAAGAGTATCTCTTGCACGAACTTTTAAACTCGAGACACTACTTGGCCAAATTGTGTGGATTTCCATCGTATGCTCATCGGTAAATTTTAATTGTTAATTGACTATAAACTAAGAATAAATATTATCCGTATCCTTGTGTACAAAGAAAATACATGTTTTAGAGCCGTGAGAGGAAGTACGGTAGAAACGCCGGAAGTGATATATGATTTTCTTAATATTTTAAATGATAATTTGAAGCTCAAAGCAGCGCAGGATTTCAAAGAGATGCAAAAAATGAAAGATGCAGAATCGATTACAGAACAGGTTGTTATCAAACTTATCGAACTTTTACTTATTGTAAAATTTCTAGAGCTCCTTTTGTAAACTTACTTTCTCTTTGCGTAGAACCTAATGCCATGGGATACCGCGTATTTTATGGGAAAAGCAAAAAGAACCTGGTTGAATATATCTAGCACCGAATTTACTCCATATTTTTCGCTCGGTGCCTGTATGGACGGAATAAATATTTTAACGCAAGCTCTATATGGCATTCGACTAGAGTCTATGCCAGTTATATCAGGCGAAGTTTGGGCAAATAATATACATAAAATTGCTGTTATAGATGAAAACGAAGTAGTTTTGGGACATATATACTGTGATTTCTTTGAGAGAAAAGGCAAACCTAATCAAGACTGTCATTTTACTATTAGAGGTGGAAGACAATTGTCTGACGGATCTTATCAAGTATAAAATACTTGTAATACATAGAACATTAACGTAATGGAAATTTAATCTTTTTATAAATACGTAGAATCCAATAGCAGTATTAATGTTATCTTTGCCACCGCCAAGATGGTCCAACCCGTGTTTGTTAAGTCCTGCTTCTGTAGAGAACTTGTTCCATGAAATGGGTCATGCGTTACATTCTATGTTAGGCAGAACAAAATATCAACACGTAACTGGTACCAGATGCAGTACAGATTTTGCAGAGGTACCGAGTGTATTAATGGAATATTTTGCAACTGATCCAAGAGTGAGTTATGACTGTAATTATAGTATTAATAATTAAATTATAAATTACACAATCTTTTAATGATTCAATATGTACTATATATCAGGTTGTGTCCACGTTCGCGAAACACTTCCAAACATTGGAGCAAATACCAACGGTTCTATTAGAAAAATTACATGCCTCCAAAAACATATTCTGTGCTTCCGAGTTACAAAATCAAGTATGTTATAGCATGTTAGATCAAGTTTATCACAGTGGAAAGTTGGAGAAATCATCAACTGATGTTTTGAAAGAGATACAAGGAAAATACTATGGACTACCTTACGTTGAAAATACAGTATGTTTTTTTTTTATTATCTCAATAATAAAAATACTTGTTTTGCGCATATTCACAACTTATAAATGAAATAATTACTAACGTAAGGAAACAATTAAAAATTGATTTTTTATTAGGAAATGTTTAATAAGAAATGATTATGAATCTATAAATGTTGTTTGCAGGCATGGCATTTAAGATTTTCTCACTTAGTTGGATATGGTGCAAAATATTACTCTTATTTAATTTCTCGAGCAATTGCTTCTTGGATATGGCAGACTTATTTCCAAGCAGATCCTTTCAATCGAACCGCCGGGGATCGATATCGAAAAGAATGTTTATCACATGGAGGTGGCAAGCCATCGTCCAAGTTAGTATCTGATTTTTTGGACAAGGAAGCTAGTGCTAACAATTTTGCAAAATCTTTGCTGAACGAAATCGACATGAGAACCGATGAAGTGCAAAAAGTAAAAAGATAAAGTAAACCATAGCATAAAAGGAACGTGTAAAATAACAACTAGATTGGAAATTTTATGCATTAATGCGGTATGCCAATATGGAAAACATATGCAGAATATGTTTTATAAAACAATAGTATTTAAATTTATATTGGTGCATTTATTTTTCATATTCATATACACCATAAATGCATAAAATCCGCGCTTAATGATGACTACTTTTTAAGTAAAAAACATAAAACGAAAACGTTTTTACAATGGGCAGAACATTTTTTAAGAAAAAGCTAATATAAAACAAGGAACCCATTTGGGCTAGATATTGTAGAAATATTGATATTTGAATTAAAACTATAAAAAACATAGATAATTTTATAATTAAATATGTACTTTGTAAATAAAATGTAAATAATTTGAATTAATGCACCATGAACGAAAAATAATTCGAGTTTTTTGTTTTATTTTATTACAAGTACGGAAACCTTACCCTATTTACAATCTTGATTAATCTACGAATGATTACACAAAAATAAGTTTTTTTTTAGTGTAATACAAACAAAACGCAGTATAAGGCAAGTTATGAGAAGAGTAATTATTTTATTTCAAGTGGCAAAATAAACTTTTTAATTATTTTTACAAAAACGAAATATTGCTCGAAAATGTGTAATATGACTGTTGTATCATTTTTTGTATATTTTATATATTTCTTTTTAAATGTAACTTCTAGCATGAATTTACCATGTACTGCGTTTAGGATTGTTTCAATTTGTATTAAAACTCTCCATCGGGGCTTCCATTAAAATTGGCTAATGATTCATCAACAACATTTTTCCTTGAGTTTATACAAAATTCCATTAATAAGCTATTTAATAATTACACTGACATAAGACGATTGAACAACAAACCATTGGATGATCCATTTCCAAATCTTATCAGTAGCATACATATATAATTTTTTTTAATAACAATCTGTTTCTACATTACGCGAATCTTTGCTTATTTTCTTTTTCAAAGTTTTTGTTGTTCTTTTATATTTCATGGCATAGAACTAGACGTTTGTATTCACAAAAAAGCACTGGACATTTTTTTTACAAGTCTCTTGTTTTCGTTTTTAGATTACACTAAAAGTGATTGTAAGAAATTGTGTACTTTATTTAATGTATAATTACAGCAATTTATGGTTTATTTATTTTCGCTTCAGTACTGTACTATTATCTTCCTAGAATTTCATTACGCACAGCATTTACATGAGCTTTGAAATTATTTATTGGAACGATCATTTGTAAAATAACCTTGTAATACAGAGTCACTCAAAAAAATTATAATTAATTTCTATAATGGTAACATATACAATTGAAAGTTATAAACAAATTGTGAATAATATGTTGTATTTGTTATACTTTTAGACATGCCCATAAAATATAATTTCATTACATACTATGTATGTTATGTTTTCATAGAATGTCTATAATTTAATATATAAATTAAAAACTTTATTTAATAATTTTAAATATGATTTTTAAAAGCAGTACAATGGTAATTAATTTCAACACTTTATAATATATACAAAGCAAAATGACAAGTAGCCAAAATCAGTTTATATCACGTACTTTTTAATTTGTATATAACGACACATAAGAAGATACATACATTTTTATAAACTTGTACTCCCAACAAGCTACAATTTTACTCAAACGATATACAAAAAGTAATTAAATAAGTATGATATTATTTATATTCATGTTTAATCTTAGTATTGTAATTTTTTAATTAAAATCGTAAAGCTAATGACAGAGTATTTTTATCATACAATAATATGAAACACTTCGACTGTATTTTGTAATGGATAATTTTATTATATAATATCGCAAGAAAATTGATATATACTTTTGTTAAACTTATGACAAAACTAATCGTGTATAATCTAAAAGGAAGCGTAAGAATGATTTATTTATACATAAAACTCTATTTCTAACAATACTACTTTCAATATAAATAAACAGTTTACAAACAATACACAATATTTAAAAAGTGCTCCATATTATTTTTAAAGTCATCATAAACTTACATGTATTGCTTTACTATTGTTTTGACAAAAATGGATTTCATTTGTACAATATTTCTTTTCTTATTTATAAACTCTGTATTATAAGGTAATGTACAAAAATTTATTACAGAAATACATATTATGTATCCATTAATGTTTCTTTAAACATTGTGGCTTTTATCTCTTTAGAATACACGTATTATGTTTTCTTTCTTTTTACGTTGAATTAAATATTTTCCGTGTGTTGTTAAAATATTAGTTAAATAGACAAACCTTTTATTTCATGTGTTTTCCATTTGTTCAAAATGATTTCAGTAATCACTGTTTCATGTTCACAATATACTATTTTCTATTAGCCACAAATAATGGATTTTTGTTCACTTTCAGTCAAACGATACATTGTATTTTTATTCTTAAAATATCCTTACTACATTATCTTCTTAAATCTTTAATATGCCGTGAAAAACTGTTTTGCATAAAAAATTGTTGGTGTATTTTAAATGCTGTACCATTCAAGATATTTTGCACATTGTCCTTTTTAGCGAAATCCAGAAACAACACAAGAATAACAGAACAACAGTAAAGCACTGTTTAAAAAGAATCTTAATTGTCCAGTGTCCGTTATGCACTACAAAAACCAAAACAACGAGTTCCACTCTAATTTTTTTTTTTTTTTTAAACACATACTGCAACATTATGTTGATAGTCATTCGATTAAACGTTCCTTGTTTCTTCTCTTCAATATGTCACATTCACATTCAATAGGCAAACACCAAAACGAATTGGTTCCTTTTGCTATAAAACATAGCATCGACCCAGTCTGAAATGACTTTGACGTTTGGTTCAGGTTACGCAACATAGTTGTACTCGTTTGCATTATCTTTATCCCGCTCCATGTAATCCCTATCGATAAGGGACTCGATTCGCTTTTTTAAATCAGCAGGCTGGAATAAAATTTTGTTTACATAATTATACTTGTAACAGTTAACACGCATTAAATTAATAACATACTTTTACAGGGAACTTCAATTGATTATATAGTTCACTAATCAACAAATTGTGCGTAAGCGTTTTTCTCATTTTCATAATTCTGACAATAGCCGCATCTATTTGATACTGCCTGTCCTGGTAGACTCTTTCTTCTGTAGCTTTCTGTTCTTCGTTCTGAAATAAAAATCATACATTCTATAGTGATTCTTTATAGTATAGTATAGAACATTAATACTTGAGAAAATATTTTTTTACCGTTTCTTTCATTTGAATTTGGTTTATCTTAATTCTGAACAATTTGTTTGTAAAATCTGCATTAAATACAAATCTATCATTGTCCGCGACATCTCTCCCCCGTGGATTCTTTTGCAGTACTCTAGCTTTTCCACAGGCTAACGATTGTAAAGTTCTCCTAAGTTCACCGTCTTCTATATTCGTAGCTGCCTTTATATCTTCCAGAGATAAATTGTCAGAATCGTTGAACATAATTAATACCAATGCTTGAAACAGTGATACTTGAAGCTCTTTGTTACCCTATTTTTAAATCGACATAAAATGGTATATGTTACTTTTCATACAATACGTATCGAAGCAGCTTAACTATTTATTACGGAAGCATTAAGAATACCTGATTGAACCAAGCTTTCAATACACAATGTCCCAGAGTAGGTTGCCACTGCAACTTCCTACCACTATGCTTTCCCAAATAAAATTTATTAAATACATCTTGATACTGAACCATTTCTGGTGGTAACGTTACTTCCATTACAGGATATGTTGGCCAGTAACCCATTGTAAGTATCGATACAGTTAAATCCAAATTACTAGCAGACAATTCATTTTGCAGATTTCCTGAGTACTAATTCACAAAGAAATACATAGTTGACAAAATAAAGAAAATGTACATTAAAATTATATTTATGTATCAGAGAAGCTGAACACGATTATTATCGAAGGAAACTACAATTGTTTATTATATACATATATATATATATATATATATATATATACTTACTTGTTTAAAAGCAATATTAATATCTTTGCTGAGTTCCATATCTTTAAACATTCCTTCCAATTTACTAGTAAAGCCACCCCCACATTCTTGTTTCAATTTTGACAACATGGACTTCTCAGCATCTACAGAAGCTGATTTACCCACTAATAAACGTTTGGCTAAATCCTTTTTGTAAAAAGCTTCAAATACATCTTTTCCGTGTATAAATCTAAATAGTACCATAATTTTATCTAATAATCTTTCTAACTCTTCTTCAGTCGCTTCTTTGTTACCCGCTCTCAACTTGCAGTCAACAAATTTTGCTGCAATTACAAAAGAATGTATTAATTCGTTATCACTGTACATAATAAATACATATCATTATACTAATATGAAAATATTAATATTACCTATTAATTCGGCTGGTTTGTTTGCTCGTTGATTAATGAAAGCTTCAAAAGCTTCTTTTAAACTATTTGCAAATTTCTCGTTTCTATGAAAACATGTATTAACTATATTGTCCATTTTATCTTTGAAATCTAAAAGCTCTTGAACCATAGTCTTATCTTTCTCTGGATCTATGACTATGGTTTTACCTTTCTTCTATATATAAAAAAAAGAAAGAAAAAAAGAGAAAAAAAATAGACAAATGTAACTATAATTTGAATTATATAATATTCATTAGTAAATCTATCAAGTACATGTGTAAAACATACCTTTATATAAGAATTGAAGTTCAAACAAAGTTCTACAAGGCCATTTTTCACTCGACTATATAAATTATAAAGTAAAGATAAATCGCTAATTCTATTTTCATCCAACAAACCACTTAATCCTTTTTGCAAAATGCTAGTAATATGTTCAGAAAGCAATTGTTTTTCCACTGTATGTATAAGTGACCACCTATAACATTAAATTACTAATAAATGAAAGAAATATAGCTTAATATTCTATGTAGTGATTATTAATACAGCATTTACTTGGTAGACGCATCGAGATAGTGTAACAAACGTTCATTTTCTTCCTGTAGTCGTTTGTCCACGTGTGCTAAGTACTCAGGAACATCGTGTTCGTTCATCAATCGCTGACCCTCGGCAGCATACAGTCTTTCCGTAGCTACCAGAAATCTATGGAAATAAAAATTGAATAACGAATTGTTTTAATGCGTATGAACATAAAAAATTTGATAAAAAAATATATACTTAGTTTCAAAGGCATCTTGGTAAATTTGTAAATCTGATAACATTCGTAATAATGACTTAAGAAGTGTTCTGTCTACTGTGTCACCCTGGCGCTCTTTTTGTATGAGCATCAGTAGTCCTTCCACGGTCCGTGTTTGAACTAAACTGTTTAGAACGATATATACTCTAAACAAATGTAATCCCATATCCCTGAAATTACACACAGAATGAGCCTAAAATAATGATAAATAGAAAATTGAGAAATAGACGCAAAACAATTACCATATAGACAAAATACTTGGATTTTGTAATACGTATGTTCTATCCAGGTATAGAAAAATACTCCTAATCATAATCATTTGTCTACAATGCGACTGCCAACATTCGTTCATTTTTTTTAAGAATATATGCCTATCCATAGATTCTGCCAAGAACTGTTCTATGTTAGCCTGAACATGAGCTTCTGTTAACCTTGTGAGTTTTGTGTACAATGTAGATGCCATTTTATGATTACACATATTTTCGACCGCTTGATACAGCTCTTCCAACGAATAACGAATACTTTTGCTGGTTTGTATCGCAATTACAGCTTCTTGCAATTTCTCCCATGTTTGCTCTTGATAATTTTCTGGCAATTTTGGTTTATCTGTATAAAATTTACAATGTTAATATCCATGTATCATTATTTTTCTCACAACGATATTTAAACAATTCCTGTATCAAGTTAAATATTAAAATCATGTACATATTTTATAATTATTACAGAATAAGAAAATATCGGGGCTATACATTCATTCAGAGAATTCCATTTGATAAATTACTAAAGTAGTTTATTAGTCTTTATTTTTTAGTCATTAATCATTTGGAAGGAATTAAAATATGACTATGTAACGTCAACGTTTTTAGATAATTACATAATTGACGCAGATACGGAACTTGTGGAAACCGCATAAAAAAGAGAAATAATACATCTTCAAGACGTTTATCCATTTTCAGTTTTTCTTAGGCGTCATGTTAGGTTATGTCAGTTTCGTATTATTAATCGTAGTAAGAATCAGTTTGTCCTTGGACGGGCGACGCGGGATAAGTGTCACAAAACTCGTAAAGTGGTATTTTGAAAAGAATGTCGCAATCTTTGAAGGCATATTGCCAGCCATAAATTACATACACCACGAATCATTGCTAGTCAGTACCAGCTGACTTTGAGGTTAGGTAGTCCTATGGTCTTGCTTACTTTTAAAGTTTTTGATGACGAGCTTTCTGGTTGTGCCTGGCTTCGCGCTCGCCAGGCTCGGTGAAATCTTGTTGACGCCGTTCGGATTTCCGACGGTCAACGCCGAAAAATTGGCCCTCTTCTGAGTATCGGTCGTGGCCGCGGCAGTATCCGTCATGTTTTCGATCTCGTTGATCTCCGTGATCGCAACGGCGGACAGTTTGCTGCGCTTTGCAGCACTGAAGTTTACCACCGCTGCGTGATCAGCGGCCGTCTTCTTCACCTGTACTGTGGCCAGAACCTGAGTTCCTCCGAGCCTAGACATATGCGTGCATCACTCGGCCGCCGGCCCTCAGCACACGTAAAACAGTTTTCCACCGAGAAATCCAATCAATTCTCCCTCTCCCGTTCTACCTTTGTCCCTGCGTGCTCGACCAGCGGAAAAAAGTTATTTATCTCTGGACCCTGCTTGTGACGAGACTCGCGAACAATTGGCAATCTTTGCACATGCGCGATACCTTTTACCCGGCGCGCTCCGCGTGCTTGCCGCGCATCTTTAACTATTATTTTACTCCTTACGTATCTCCGCGTTTAACATCCAAATTTCATGCTCATTAATTAAAAACTGATAATGCCACGTACTTTGGTATAAACTATGACCCGTTCTTGCGTCACGCACTCTTTATTATTCGTAGAAAGTGAAACATCTATGCTGTTTTCTAAATACCAACGTAAGAATATACATATATGTACGTTTAAAAGTGTAGCCCGCCTTCCTTCCTTCCTTCGTTGTGACAAATTTTACATCGACGTACTATCGCGATTTATCGTTCATTTCAGTTGATTCTGATTTTCTCTAATCTCTTTGCATGTTTTGTAGATTTTTTTAATTAATTTGTCTTTTCTACATAACTCTGTATTGTAAAGTTTCTTTTTCAAATAGCCTTATAAGAAAAAGTTTGTAGGGGATGGTCAAATGATCTAGAAGGTCAGAAAACTAAACTGATCCTCCCACCCCACCCTTGATCGAAATAATAAAATTATATTTTCCAGCATCATCGGGAAATCGTTTCTTAAAAATATTAAAAGAGATTCTTCCGTTAATCGTTCAGGAAGGAAATGGGAGCCCCAATTAAAAATTCATCATACATGCCCAACCAAACGTTGCACTTGAATTAATACCGAAACGATTTTTACAACACAATATGTAGATTTTACAGTATGTTAGAAATTTTATTTTACCCAGGTGTACATTAATTTCTCTATGTAAAATATTCACAATCGAATTATACAATATGTATAGGCGGAAATACTTTACCAGAATATATTTCAGTTACTTTGATTTATGGAAAATAGATTTTGATCTACATTGCGTTTTTTTTCTTTGTTTTGTTTTTTTTTAATAGCCGTTCGTAAAAGTGTTTGTTTTTGAAAATACATAGGCGTCAATTCAGTGCATTAATAGTACAATACCTTAAAATATTTGTTAGTTTATATTCACATTTTTCTATAAGAATAAAATTTATTTAATTAAAAAATGACCAAATAATTAATACGTGTGCGCGTAAAATGTATAAATGAGAGATTTTATTCTAACTGTTCAAATTAGTGTTCATTAGAAATGTTATTTTGTTAAATTTAAATCCTTAATTTTTTACGTCGAATCGCTCAGATTCGAGTAAATAAATTTTTACTTCTATTACAATTTTACACAAACAATAGTATTAAAAGAAATTTTTTTTAAAATTTAGTTATTTACATTTATACTTCTTAGTTCGTAAATGTCTCAGTTATCGTAAAATGTCCGAACTCATTTTACTTGTATTAAAAACAGAGCAAGGAATGACATGCAAAGAATGTTACAATAATCTTCAAAATATATGTTTAAAAAATAAACAAAGTAGAAATCGATAAAAAAATATTTGTTATAACGGTAATCAAAGAAATAAATGTTCTGTGCTGTCCATTATATACAAATACATTGTTCCC
Organism: Colletes gigas; assembly: GCF_013123115.1. Classification (NCBI taxonomy): domain Eukaryota; kingdom Metazoa; phylum Arthropoda; class Insecta; order Hymenoptera; family Colletidae; genus Colletes; species Colletes gigas. The sequence goes on from NW_025106724.1 coordinate 58,419, forward strand.
CTCGCGAAAGTTAAATGACTAATTTACGTCATAGTATCATCGAGAGCTCAATATTAATAAAATGTGTGCATTTGTCTTATGGATTTATAATACTTTCCTTTATAAACTTACACCGTAATTTGCAACTAAATCAATGCGATAACATTATCTTCCCTTTTTCTTTTTTTTTTTACATTCTTTGTTAGATGTTCTGTACATTTCCCAATCAAAAAAATACATACTGCTTAAACTATGTGTTCTTAAACATTTCTCTTGAATCGAAAATTGTACATCTATAATGCTACAATTCTTCTAAAAATTACTATAATACTAACATATAACATTTCCCAATAACTACAGGTTGCCCTTTCACTTATAAGAGAAAAATGATCTGGAACATTTTCATTTGATATTTTAAAAAAATCGACTAAAGAAACTTTTCTTTTCTTCTTGCTTAATCGATCTTAGAAATATACGATCTATATCTTTGAAGACATTTTTACTTGATTGAGCTGCATTAACATAGTAATGAATCCCTCGTAAAGCATAATAATCAACTAACGGTTGAGTTTGTGTCTGATATGTTGTTAAACGTTTTTTCAATGCATCTGCAGTGTCATCCGATCTTTTTACCAATGGTTCTCCGGTGACCTATTAACAGAAAATTATATATTCATCAATATTTTCGTCAATATTTTAAGTTATAATTGTTCTAACTTACATCATCTTTCATAGGAACCTTAGGTGGAGCAAATTCTTCATGATATGATCTACCACTCGGAGGATGTATTAGACGACCTGTAATTCTTTTTATCAGCAAATTATCATCAATGCCAAACTCTATTACAGCATCCAATTTAGTTTTCCTCTTCTTTAGCATATCATCTAGCTATTTAAAATATAAAATAAATTTAAAATATGCATTATATCGATCAAGTTGACTAAATTAATTAAAAGTACAATGATTCTATGATTGTTTTATTTTATGTTGCCCAATGTCATTTCAAGGTCAACTAGTCTTTATAAATAAAAAACAAAATATACAGTAGCAATGACTAATGATACTAACATTGTATCGCTTACACGTTGCCAAAAATCTAATTACGAAAATAATTATATAAAAGAAACTAACCGATACTTGAACGTTGAATTTTGATCGTTAACTTACTTTTTGAGCTTGAGAAACGCTTCTTGGAAAACCATCCAATAAGAAACCTTGTTTGCACTCGGGCTTGTTTAAATTCTGATCGATCATTTTAACAACAATATCGTCGCTGACCAGTTTCCCTTCGTCCATTATTTTTTTAAGCTCCGCTCCCATAGCAGATCCAGAAGTAATCTCTGTTCTGAGCATATCGCCTGTAGATAGATGGCACACGCAATATCGTTGCTTGAATAAGGGGGCCTAGAATATCAAATAAACAGTTGAAAAAGGTTGGAATATTTTAATGACTAGAACAAGTATATTTTTTACGGGTAAAATAAAAGACCTTTACCTGTGTACCTTTACCACTACCAGGTGGTCCCAATAAAACTGCATTAATACCTCTATGCGGTACTTTTTTTTCTAATTCACACTGTTCCTTTGCTTCTGCTTCCATTCGCGGAGCCATTTTTATTTATCAATATTTTTCCTTGTAGAAATTTAAACAGACGAGCTTTTCGAAACACGCTTATGCCAAAGTTCACTATCAAGAATACATATCACTGTTACGAACAGCGTTATTATCTAGCGCCATTAATTCCCACCGACTCCACCGAAATAACGCAACGAAAATTTCGTTACGAAATGGGTTTTAATCAGTATGCAGAACAGTTGCCTGTTGCCTCATCTAGCGTTACTTTTTCAAATTAATGTCGAATCGATTTCAATTTCAATTTCAAATACGGTAAAATTACTTTAAATTTATATTATAATAACAGTTTAAACGAGAAAGGGTATTTGAATAGAATATTATTTCAATAATTCATATGTATTTTTATCGTATTGTATTGTTTAATATTGAACAAAATACAATATTAATTATATTCAACATTTAACTTTGTAACACATTTCAGAGTTTCAAACAATAATTAAATACTAACGACTTGCATTATAACTAACTTAAACGCAATCATTACATTATTCGCAATCTTATTATCTAACGTTTACTAATACTATTAACGTAATTTGAATAAAAAGAAAGGATTTTATATTTGGAGCGAACAACAATCTGCCACCTATGTTTCTTCTTTGTTAAAAAGTTTAAAAAATTTGTCTTTTCTCGTTTAACGTTGTTATAAATAGAAGAGATTTTAGCATTCACGTTAACCTTATATGTAAAAATAAATTTTATTCAATTTACTTTAAAGGAACAACAGAAGGAACCCTTTATTGAAAACTTGCAGTCAATCTTTGAACTATAATCGACTTTTTAAATTGATGCTTGGTTTAATGCCTCAACCAAAGTTAACATTTCGAATAATCTCTTGTATCGTAACTCTATCAATGTAACACAGAATGAACGTTTTCTATAAAAGTTTGCTGCTTATTAACTTTCTAAAGGAAGTATCTTATAATTTTTTTTTTTTGTGTCAAAAATTATTAATATATCCGTATATATTCGAATGGAAATATTCCACAATGGGCATATATTTATTGTCTATATGTTAATTTAATAGTGTCTATAGAAGATTCTAAACGTTTGAATGTTTCTTCGATCGCCTATGTATATTAGTACAAAAAAGAAAAACAATAAAGAGAAATAATCTAAATTTTGAAGTAAAATTGAAAACTATATTGTTCAAACAAATAGTACAATTTATGTATCATATTTTGTAAATTGAATGTTTGTATAATTTCATAATACAATATTACGCACTGTACAGTACACCTCGTTATTTTTCTCTTTGTACGAAAAGGATTATTAATCGAATACAATTTAAAATCGCTTTTGCAAATATGTAACAATAGTCGATTTTTATTATCACTCAATATTGCTGTATTTGAATACACACAAACCCTTGTAACATTTTTAAAACGAATTCTCGATATATGTATAAATTAAATAGTAAACACAAAATAATGAAGTTTGCTTGATTAAATCCTATAACTACATAGTCGGTATCAGGACGGCGTAAAAGTGGATAAAAATTATAAATTTCTATTACTCGAAAGAAATGGAAATAATCACATGAAATTACAAATATTCGTAATTATAAATTAAATAGTTTCTCTAGCTTTATCTTACCAAAGAAAAGTATAAAATTTTCTTTGGTCAAACCTCCGTAACTTCTTTTAATCAAACATTAACAAGATAACTAAAAATTATACATTTAAATTACGCAGACGCATTTATTACAGCATCAAGTTCAATCATTATAACATGAATATTTTTAAACGATACTCGTACTATTAAAATAAATTATTTGTACTCAATATGTATATCTCGTAATCACAATAGAATTTTTCTATGCATAAATAATACATAAATTACATTTAAATAACACTTGTACAAGTAATATAAATTATGCGATGAAATATTTATCATTTTCGATTATAAAGTAAACATAATTATTGCACTCCATAGCTATAAAAAAAATGTTAATCCTTAACAATTTCTTAATTCTTCTGTATTCATATAAACTTTTAGTACAAATTACTTTATTATACATGTTTCATTATCATTCGATACTTAAGAAATTGGTAGATCATTAACTATGCTAAAATCGAAATTTGCAACTTTACTACCTATGTATATACTACATTTTTCTTACAATCAGTGTTAAATATTGCACAATGCTTGGTGTTAATTCTTTATCCTCTAAAAAATTTGTGTATATGTTATTTAATCTCTCTGTAATCGTTTGCTTTCTCTTTATATAAATATTTTAAATAAGTTATTTATACTACTTACTAAAATAGTACTAATATCAAGCTGTTTGGTCACGAAGACTTATTAACAGTATAATTTTCTATTCTAACTACACTAATGTGCCAACAAAGTAGTTCTACGTTTTATATTTCATTTACGGAACCATCAAATAAATATTCGATCGTCTGTTTCTACTTGAAGGACTCTTTAACCAATTTTGCGATAGTTTTGCAAATATTCTAAACTCACTTAAAAACATTGTGAAACTTCTACTTTCAGTTGTACTCTATTAATTGTAAAAATAAATAATACATGTTCGCATTTAAACTTCTTTTGTATACCTAAATCATGTGTGTGGTGTATTAACATGAGTTTCCTAAAAAATAATTCGTAAATATAACACAGATGCATTTGATTTTTTTCTGTAACTGTACTTACACAAGTTTCAACCATATTAAACATATTACAAGCATTGCTAACAAAATTATTCCAAGTCTTGTAGCATATGATTTGCATTCGGTCGAATATTATGCAGCTCGTAAGTACAAATAAATTTTTATAGATTATAATATCCCTATGGAAATTTTCATGGAAGTAACAACCTAACGACTGAACGATTGTATCTCATTGCAGTAATTTTCTTATTGGTATGACAATATGCAACATTAAATACAAATCTGTATTATTTGTAGCAATTCTTAAACTATGTAAATGTAAATACGCGTGTATGCTTGCACATGATTTTAATTTGCTATCGAAACATTGTTTTGTACAATTCTATAAATGTTATTCTGCTTGTAAGAATAAATCTAACTAATAGTATATGTATTTATTATTTAGTAAATGCAAATTCTATTTTCTTGCATAAAGTACTTACTTTCACCAAAAAATTTTTGTGGAGTAGACTTTATGTAACCAAAAATTCATGCATTTCTCTATTCCCTGACTTCTTCATAAAAGGTTACACAATCAGATTGTTCTTTGATAATCACTTTTCTCTGATTTCAATATTAAAAGTAACGCGTAATTATAACTGTTTATTGATTAATTGTATTAATCAAGCGCATATTGCTGTTGTATTATGTAGTTTACAGAATCAGAAATTTAATATTGTGTGTTTGTGTGTGTGGGTGTGGTTGTGTGTGTGTGTGTGTGTGTGTGTGTGTGTGTGTGCATGTTACGAGTTAAATTTTATGGTAAATTTCCAAAGTCTTGTCCGTATCTTTATATTACAAAAGCCTCCATATGCAATTCTTAACTCTACTCTTTAACAATCGATACTCGTTAACGACAATTATATAAACCTAACACACTAGAAAAACCTAGTGTGTTAGACGCCTGTTTCATATAGTTTCTTGGCTGTTCACCGACTGAGAACTGCGCGATGTTTTTCGATTAATTGGTTCCAAGTAAGCTGCAGGTGCCCATCCTTCTATTCCAGTACCTATTAATTTTACAAACCACCAACCAGCACAACCGACCTTAAGAAGTTCTAGATTGTCTCCTTCGTGCATAGTAACTTCTGACTGTCCAACTGCACAATAATCAGCTAATGCTACGTATCTTCCACCCTAATTGGATACAATATTTCGGGCACGGTGTTAACTTCATCTAACTAATGGTTAAGCATTAAAAGGGGAAAATACTTACAGGAGCTGGGCCAGGATTTTCACTAAAAGCGTCTTCGTCATCGGTATTACTGTTTTCCGAACTCCAAGCGACATCGTCTTCCGTTGATTGCGAGACGTCTGTAATGTGCGATATAACACTGCTACCATCGACCGAAAGAGTCCGTAGAGACCCGGAAACACTGCCTTGAGCTTCCCACGAAATTGTTTGCCGCAAAGGTCTAGAAATATAATTTTGTTAAATGTACGTTCAATTACCGTTGGCAAAGTTTTAAATACAACATACTTGTGGTTAGTCTTTCCAAGAGCAGAATTTTGTTTTCCCTTAAGTTCAGCTAATTGGGACATTAAAACACCTTTTATTTGACGCACCCAAGATTGTTTCACGTCAATGGTGGATGCCTGTATTGTATGTACTTCGGCTCGACCTTGAAGCCAAATTTCAAAACGCCTGGCATCGCCTTTCACCGATTCTGTTAGTCCAATTTGCGACATCTAAACAAAAATAGAATTATACATACATTCTACAACACGAATAAAATTTAATGAAAATATTAAGAATCGTAAATCGTAAATCACCTTCAAATATCTCTTAAAGTGGTATGTAGCTTTATTATGAGCTTGAGGTTTACTATGCTTACAAAATATAAGAGCCTTCTCGTACAAGAAAATATGACGTTGAGATGGCTTTAACCTGAGAAGTCGTTCTCGTTTACTGCTACTCCATACACTGAACGAGCCCTGTAATAACAGCTCACCTTGCGCATTTAAATCTCCCTAGAAATAAGATTACAACATAACCTCATTCAACATGATTAAACAACAATACAAAGAAACAAATAATATTCCACTCACGCCAAATCCAGTGATTGCAGTTTGATGCATACTATCGTTGACGCACTTTAACACGACTAACATACAGTCCAAGGCTTCTTGTAATTCAGTACAACACGATGGTTCGTCGCTATATTTTAAAAGATCTTTTAATAACAATTGGTATTTGGTTATACGTTGTACGGGTTTAAGAAGATACGCGGCAAGAGGTAACTTATGACCAAGCCTCTGTTGACAAGTTGCAAGAAACTGCGGCTCATTTTGGATCTGTTCTCGTAATCTTTCCGATCTTTGAATATTTTGACAGTAATAACTATATAATCTGAAGAACACTTCGCGCTAAAAATGAAAATATATTATCGAAGAATACTTTACATAATTTATTAAAAAACGTATGTATGTAAACAAGTTCTTACCCTTTGTACAAAACATAATGCAACAAGTTCGGTATTTGAAATACAGTTCTCTAAATCCCTTAAAAACGTCTCCCCGTGAAAACTGTAAATATCTTCCAAGTTACCAAATAAAATATCCCCTTTGCCTACTAGCGCTGCCGGTATTAAATGTGCCATTGTTTCGTTTGTTAATTCCATTTTGTACCCCTTAATTATAGATCCTAACTCGGCAACGTAGATTCGTTCAGTTTCAACGAGTTCCGCCAAAACGTGACCGCGTTTTAAACGTAAAGCTTCTACATCTTTAGATTCACTTTCCGGCGATGAAGATTCTCCTTCTATAGGACTCATTTCCATCTAAAAGAATGTAACGAATTGTAGTTATTTATAATGCTGTATTAAATCACGGACGATAATAGCTCTTTGTACCTTTGGCATAGTGTTAGCTTTTTTAAGAATTCTTCCAGGTTTCACGGTTTGAGGCAGTGATTGTAATGGCTTGACTGGTTCAGGTGTCACGGTTTGAACTGGTCTTGCTGGTTTAATCAATTGCTGCTTCAGTGTCATTATTCTTTTGTCGCACATTAAAGATACATCTTCTATTCTTTGCAAAACCTAATGCACACGTTTCATGGAATAAGTAAAATGTTTTACATTTCATTGACACTGTCATCGAATCGCCGAGATAAAAATAATTTCCCATACTTGAGTAATAAGAGCTTTTGTTTCAGGCATTACAAAGTCTTGAAAAATACATCTGGGATGATGAAATTCTTCCGCGGCTTCTATCAATTCTTGCAATTCTTGAAGCGCTTGGTCAGGCGGTGTTACATTATTTTGCGATGCAAGTAATTCTATTCCACGTGTACACCACGTATTTGCCTATTATGCGTATATGTAGAAATAAATTTATGTTTTGTAACCGAGTTAACGCTAGAAATTCTTTCTCCTAAATACTTTCTAACTTGTAAATAGTTACTTTATCTATTCGTTCCATAAGTTCTCTGCATTTAGTCAACATGTGTAGTCGCCTTTCCAATCTTTGGCTTAAAATAGTACAAATCCTCTGTAATTCCACGCACTTGGGTTCTACGACGTCCGTCGGGCATTGGTGTCTTCCGGACAACAATTGCTGACCAGCTGATATCACTTCCTCCGCACGTTCTATATCTCCCTATAAATTTATGGAATTTTATTTACGTTTAACAAACGTTTAAATCACATTAACAAGAAAACTACAAACAGTTATTGAACTTTTTTTCATTAAATGTATATTATTCGTCTAAAAAAGTATTCCAAAAAAAAGATTAAACTATCTTACGTGCAGTGCAAAGTGAGAAATAACAATGATATTCATTCTCAAAGACCCATCATGCCAGTACAAGGCACGAATTAAATCCCTATTTCTTTTATTCATTAACAATTTTTTAATTTACGTATACATACTATGTATACATATAATACATTTACCAAGAGAACGACTTAGATAGAGATTTAATTCAGAAACCCATAAAAAAACTGCTAAAAGTAATATGTTTCTTATTTTATCTTAAGGTATAATAAACACAGGATTATAATATTTGAAGTACTAAATTATTATCACTGTGATTTAAAAAATGTAAATCTATTACAAGATATATGTATTTTGTTGAGTGGATTGCTTACCAAGACCCAAATCCACATGGTATGCAACAAATAGGACTATCGACAAAATGAGGAAAGCGGTGCAAAGTAACATTTGTGCATGGTGTGCGTTATATGGATATGTGACTGCTTATAAATGTATCCAAACCAGAATTTACATTGTACATGGAATCGTTTATTAGTTGTATTTAATGAAAATGCATTAAAATGATTTCATAGATGGCTGAAATATGGACCACCTTAGAATATACATATGTATGTATACAAATATCATATAAAAATGTTACTTAATGGATCAAATAATATAATATTATACTGGTTTGGATATTACACCTTGTTGCTTTAAGTGCATTGTAAACATTCTCAAACTTAAACCCATTAGTATTCTATCATTGATATTTTTTTTAATTATGTAATTTCATTAACTGTGCATGATTGAGAGCGACACATGTTATAATAATTTACGTGTGACACACGAACGTTATTTTCTCATGTATTAAAAAATATCTATTTAGACTGGAACATTTATTACGTATTTGTTGCTTCGCATCGTAAGTTTAAATAGGTGTTTTTGTTTAACAATATAAAATGGTGCAGATATCGGTAAAAGAATGGTACATACTCTACAAATTCGTTGAAACGCCAATGTGTCGCAAAGTAATTGTTCGACTCTTGCTTGAGTTTCTCCTACTTCTGTCATATCTTCTATCGTTTTTAAATGTTGGTCCAATGTTGCTTGTAATTCTCGAAAGTCGGCTTCAAATTGTCTCAAAGCTAGGCAGTGCCTCAAACGAGAACTGTGATGTGACCAAAATAAGTCAAAGGTACGTTCCGTTTCTTCTAATTGAACAAGTAATCTGGAAACGAAAATAATGTCTTGTTATTTTTTAATTATAAACAATATAATGCATGAATTCGTTCTTAAATTAAACTATCTCGCACCTTTCTACTGCCGCAACATTTCCTAATCTGTCAGCCGTTCCCTTGCCATTTACTTGCCGCACACTGTCCAAAAGTGCTTCGCCGTGTCTGGCAGCACTAAGAATTTCTTCCTTCAATTCATTGTACTCGACCTGTTGTTGGGACAGTAAAGATGTTGTTGCAACAGTATTATTGGGAAATTCAATCTCGGCTAAGCGCCGTGTAAAAGAATCCAATGCGAAAGATACGTCTTGTGTCATTGATGAGAACTTTTCTAAACTCTGCAAGGTATAGAAATAAAATTAAAATTCCACACTATGTATTTCTATATTGCTTTTCTCTATTTTAGAGACTAGATTCTTACAATTCTGTTTTGTATCCAAGTGTGATGGCAATATGGCAGATTACCACCAAGTTGCTCGGTCAACTGATCTTTTTCTATAAACTCATGAAGTTCAACAATATTTGCTAAAAATATAACTCTGAACTTGAACTCTTCTCGAAATAATTTATTTGACACTTCAGAAATAGCTTTTTGTAAAAATCCAGCTGGACGTAAAACGTATGCTACATGCACTAAACCAGGAAAGAAACCCTAAAGTATAAAATGATTGTATTAACAAGTTTAGTTTTATATTAATTTTACTATTTAACTATATCTTTTTATACATATACTTACAGAGATTTTTAATAAGACAGTTTTCACTGTGTTCCATTTATCGTTTCTTCTATCAATTATTAAATGAAACCCAAGATCAGCTTCTTGTAAACTGAAAATCATCGATAATACTTTTATATAACTAAGATTTGTAGACACATAATAATAATAATAATAATAATAATAGTGAAATCTTACGTTGGCACGGAAGTAAGATACAGCATGAGACGTTGATAATCCAAGTCAGTTAAATTGTGAAAATTACCATTATCGGGAAAAGTAATTATTGGACAGCCCTCTCGAGTTTTTCCTCCTACGGATATGTACAAGATATACAATTAAAATCAAAGACTAATAATTGAATGATACTTTTCACTAATATTAGCAAGAATGAGCATCAATTACCTGCTATAATAGCATACTGTGATTGGAGAAGGTCTGCAACATCTCGGATTGCCAAATCCCCATTTTCAATCTCGCCAGTCATACTTTCTACATCCTCTGTAAAAGATCAATCTAATTGAATTACATTACACAGATTTAACAGACTTACTGGATTGAAAATATAAATGTACACTATACAATACACATGATACCAAATAACTGAAATATCAATGTGGCGTATATAAACTTATACTGCTTATATTATTTACATTTTTGCACGTGATAAATTTAAACAGTAAATTTAGTGTATAAACATTGTAAGCTTCTTTCAAACATAAGTCACTCTTGTAAGACATTATTGTTACAAGTATATAACTGTTTAAAGAAATTACTTCAATCAAGATATGGTCTTATGTTATTTGCACAATTTGCAGTGATGATCACTTATGTAATATTTACTGTATGTGACTGAGACCTCAGAGTGCACTCATATGACCTTGCTGACTCCAACTAACTGAAACAGTTCTCTGTTGTACCTACAACATTTCTGTTGTAACTGTAAACCAAGAGGCTCTCAAACTTGAACTCCTCAACACTGAATGATCAATGTGAAATTTAATTCCTACAAAAAAAAAAAGGAACAAAAAACGTAAAAAATTATTATACTAAAAAAAAGTAATATCTTTTCATAAAGTTTTTCTTTTCTTTCATTCCCCCCATAGTTTCCAAATCAATCAAACCCTGGTTTAATTTAAGTTAACATTAGCAGTTTAATCCTCAATGTTAATTCATTTTACAAGTGATTTACGAGGCACTGTATTAAAATTCTTTAGTTCCTTAATTTGCATGTTTAAAATTCAACCGGAACTTCTATATTTAATCTGTATTTAAAAAAACTATTATAAGCTTAGTATATAATAATGAAAAGAAACGAACAAATCTATAAATTGCAAAAATACAAATTATTTATTGCTCATATTATTTATTACACATCTGTGTTGTATAAAATGTAAACATTAACATAAAACAATTATACATTAAATTCTTAACTTTTATAAAGACTTATTTTACACGTTTGACTTTTTGTTGGAGTAAGATATTTTATATGAGGATATTATACATCGGTTATAATATGTCCCATACTTAAATATACATTTTCACTCTTTTATATAAAAATATAGGACATGAATTTGCATAAAATACTTCTGAAACACGTAGAAGAGCTTTATGTAATCTATTCCAACTATATTTCCATAATACATTGTATCGTTAAATGGTTATAAGGTCTGACTACTTGACTTTCAAACAAATATTTATCAACTTCTAACAGGTTTCCACCTCTTACATAATTAATACTGTTTTTTTTTCAATATAAAGGAGTAATACCAGTAACTTAGAATAGAATACCTATTGAATAATGATCATATATTTGTGTCAATATATGTAAAAAACAAAGAAAAATCAATTATAATATTTCTATAAATTATTGCTATAAAACATGAGCTTTTCAAAGCAACACAGTTGAATAAAAGAATGGCGACGTTTCATATAAAACAATGGATAAGTATTATAAGACATAAATCTGTACATATCTTAGACAAAGGACCCTTCATTTTATTGTATAAACTATAAATTACTTCTTCTTCGATATAAAGTGTGATGTTTAAAGTATCGCTTAGATATCTATTTTCCATGTATATGTATATATTATTACATATATTATTTTCTTAATCATATCTAAATATTAAATATAAAGACTTCTGTTTTTAAATAGCATTTACTTTAGTTAGAGTGATAGGCAATGCCGGTTTATTGACTAGAAGCCCACTTGTAGTTATCTGATAACTCATACCATCCTGTAATTTGCTGACTGGTGTCAAAAAATAAGTATCACTTTGTCCCGTTTCACTAGCAATTAATAAAGGTAATAAGGCACCATCCTCTGTTATTAAGTCTGCTGATTCAGGCAATTTTTCATCGATCGGTTCCTTCTTTTCCGAGTCAGTCTTATTACACCCTTGATTTTGTACACTTTGATTTCTAACTACAAATTCTAATTTTGCAAACTTGACTTGTGGAAATTGAACTTTCATAAATCTTCTGAACGTCGAATACCCCATTATTTTAATATTAGGTGACATTTTCCTACAATACTGTATGTACAAATCATACACTACTTTGCGAGTAACATCCGATGTAAGGTGTAACTGTGCATTTTTAGCAACTTTAGTCTTTTGTTTTGCTTCCTGCAATTCAATAAAATTTTTTAAGAATTCTGTCGCAATTTTATAAATATCTAAAGAAAATGTGTTGTGCGGAATCTTTCCATGATTGCCATGAACTCTTGGCGTGACGCCATGAGTCATTAAGTGTTTCCTAATTCTTTTTATTTGATAATGCGTACAGTTTTCCAAATATAAAAAAGCATCTAAACAGACTCTACGACCTTGATACACATACTGTGCACGTAATCTACGTCGTTCCGTATGTCTTGCTGTTTCGTACGGATTTGTCAAACAAGCCATAGTAACACCCATTAAATACATATCGTGTTCAGCCTTTGTTAATTCTGCGATATTCAATCTATGCCGATACACAGTTTCAGGATTTAACCCTTTAAAACACTGATCGTCTTGACATTCGCATCCTCGCTTAAATCGTTCTAATACTTGTGCCGGGCTATCCTCTAACTTTGTGGAGTCGTAACTTGATTCCCCGTCAGGTTTGGATTTCTTCACCTTAATTTTAGTCAAACTTTTCTTTGGTTTGGTAGAAATATTTGTTGCATCTGTGCGTACTACCTGTAATAATACAAACTTGTTCATATCGTGTAAACTTTAATTTAACATTAAAATTATTTAAGATATTTTCTTTCATAAAACTTAACACAGATATTCACTTACCTTTTCTTTTGTTTGTGTATATGTCAATTCATCATTGATCATACATTGACAATTAGATACCTGTGTTTTTTTATTTTTTTCACATAAAATGTCTGGAGTTGTAACAACACCTTCTTGCACTTGCATCTCATTTTTTTCACACAAATTAGCATCCATGTTCAACCAAACTTTATACAATGATGTGCCTTTTAACACTTTCTGGTAAACATCAATATTTCAAAGGTAACTCGAATAAAAAATAAGTTATTATATATTTACGAAATACCGTATGACAAGAAATTTCAAAAACGATAACATTCGAAACAAATGATCAGCTGATTACAGTCTCGTTAAATGTACATGCCAATGTGAACATTTTATCGTGAAATTAAAAATTCCTCGAGAACAGGAAAAATACAGTAGTAAAGAAAATTATTTTAACGGACGTTGCATAAATAGGAAACGAATACGTATTAGTCTCTATAATTTCTTGTATAAAGATACAGAAAAAAAAAGAAAGAAAGAAAGAAAGAAAGAAAGAAAGAAAGAAAGAAAGTCGACACCAACAAGGTTGAGAATCGCTATCTACGACGACGGCTTTCCAACTTTGATCTTTATGGTACGTGGCACGTCAAAGTTTACTTACCTTTTCTCGACTCAACTTTGTGATTATCTTCGCAAAGTCAATGATATTGTGTTTTAAAAGGCGCCACATTTACAAATGTGTAGTTTCGCGGTAGAAATTGTTCGTGATTCTCGATATACCGGTTGATATTGTGAAGCACCACGCTCAATGATATGGCGAACGTAGTTCGTAACATTGCATGGAGGGGATAACAGGTCCAGTCCCGTACATACAGGATCAGTTTCTACGTTGCAACTCGAGCGAATACAGGCTGTTCCTGAAACGCTTCACCGGACTTTACTAACGTACATATTCTATTAATTGCGCCAAAGAAAAAATATTAAACGTTTAAAAATCTGCAAATGTATTTTTTCAGTCATAGATACTGAGAATTATATAGTCACGAAACAACTCGAACGTTCATTTTGCTCGTATATCGTAAACAAATGTATCCGAATACCGCATAACGATAAGAACGATAGTAGTAATTAAATATTAAGGAATTTGTATGATCTGTATTAATAGAATACGCTATTCAAGTTTAGTTGAACATTTAGGAACATCCTGCAGGTAGGACGATAATGTATCACTGTATAATTTCATCGTGATAAATCTTAAACATTATCGTCAAGCATAGATCGTATAAATTTTTAATCCGACAACGTTGACAAAACTGAACATACACGGATACATACATGCAGTACAAATGTTACAACATAGATAAATACATAGTCAAATATTTAAAAAGTAAGCCACTTTATTACCGACTTGTAAACGCTTATTTGGGCGTGTTGAATTATCGATTAATAAATTGTAAAACATCTTGACGCGGGTGTGAATAATGTGATCAATATTAAAGTGTAAACACGTAGGTATACACATACAAACGCATAAACTGTATGCATGAGAAATTAATGAATATCCATAACTAAATTAATTTTCTATAAAATATTTGTACACAAAGTTTATAAATAATTATGTCATCGGTTATTTGTAACAAACATACTGTAATAACCAGTACGTAAACAAATAAGATATTTCCATAAATCAATAATCCGTTTATAGTTATGAAAAGAGAACTGGAATGATCGCTTACGTCGTTAGCGTTTCTAATTAGTACATCATTGTTAACGTCCATTCGTGTTGAATTAATCTAGTAGTAGAAAAAACACGTATAATTCACTCAAACCTGCACATTTCGTGGAGCAATGCTGATGACAGGGACAATTGCAGCTGCGCACGGACTTTCGTCGTAGAATCATATCGTTCTTTATCACACAGTAAATTTCTATGCGCTTGAAAACGGTCACGTGGTATTATCAGTAAAGGTTGACGTGCAGCAGTTCGGTTTATTAGTTTTTAAGGGACTATTTTATTACCGACGCGGCGAGTCAGGCTAATTTGTCGCGTACGTCGACTTAACGGAATCTGATAGCGACGCCGGTGCCTGTTTCTCGTTCGAACATTGCAGCCGGTATTTTCGATTGATCTCTATACACCTCGATTATCTCGACAGAACTGCGCCGCTTATCACTCCACGTAACGATCAAAAAAAATACCGTGAATCAAGAAACAGATTATGACCACATTGGTTACGCGATCCGTATAAATGCAATTAATGGCGATACATCGAGTCGATATTTCCTTCACGAGGCTACTAAATACATCTTGCATCCCTGCAGTGTTACAACTCCTCGACATGAGCCGCTACGATATTAAGCGACGACCTCTAGCGAAATCTAATCGAGTTACAATACACCATAATGCCGGTTCACGAATTTTCGCGATGATGTGAAAAGCAAGACCATAGACATATTCGGATAGACTGCGCTGCGCGACGACCAGCGACAAAAACTCCAAGACAATATAAAACAGAGAGAACAATAGTGGAGTTGTTGTGCCTCTTTTTAACTCGGACGTAAATTGGCGACAGATATCAGAAATAGTGTCGTATATCGTAAACTTTATCATCTCGTTCGCTAATCATTTACTTCCTCTCTTCCTGTAACGCGTGAGAAAGCCACACACGCACGCACACAGAAAGAGAGAGAGAGAGAGAGACTCTGTCGCTTTTCTTCGATGTATGCTTCAAAACGCGCCCTGAAGAAGGAGCCGTTTATCTGTATACAAGTCTATGGACAAAATGAAACAACCAATCACGAAAGACTCGATTTCTAAAGAGGGATAGCTGTTTAGCAACACGTGACTTGCAGCGTGTCATTGTCAAACCGTACGATACAATCGAAACAAATTCAATATTACTTGATAATTATTTAATCGTTAACATAGAAACGTGTCTGATCACCAGAAATATTGCTATTGTTTCATTAAATGGGCTGGTGCAATTTAAAACAACCAGTGCAAATGTTTTTGCTATTGATTTCATAAAAATGCAATTTTTAACGAACAATTGGAAAAAAACGCATAAAAATATTCGCTTTTTAAATGTGACGTATATTATACATGTGCATGAATTATTTTGTTATCTTACAACGAACATTAGTGATATGTCGGTGTAAATACATTTGCATACAATTATAACGAACGGCATACGTGTGTTATTATAATTTTACAATGCAATAAATGTGTAAAGTTTAAAATATGATATTTAAAAAATATTAACTGATATAATTTTATAAACATTCTTAAGACATCAAAGATGTAGAAAGAGTATGTACATGGAAAATTTGATGTAGATGTATTTGGACCAGTAAATTATTAGAAAATGGGTACATAGAAATGTGCGAGAAACGCCCGAAAAATCAATCGACAGCAAGTGAAAAAAACTGTTGATTTTCTGCTGGAAAAAAAGAAAGGGCAGAAGGAAGAGTAGAAGGCAGCGAAAATTCAAATGCGATGGAACAATAGACCGTGAGAAAGTTACAGCGGAAACTCACCAGCCTCCAAGATTTCGAGATCCAGATTCCCACTTCGACTGTGACTGATACTACTGCTGCAAGCATTGTAGCTAGGTCTATGAGATTCCTCCATAGCACGGGAGGCACTGCGTTTGAACTGTTCCAGAAAACTGTCTATTTGATTTTCGATGCTGGTCGGTGAGCTGGCCATCTTTTTACGCGCCACTCCTCGGTGAACGTCAACGTGCTGGAGATGGAGATGAGAGCTGATCTCATAGGTATGAATTTTTACGGCCGTCGCAGCACTAATTTTGGCCAATGAATTGGCCACATTTTATGGCATCGAAAGGGCCACTTCAAAGTCAAAAGAATTATAGCGCGCGAGCGAATGTATCGCTGTAATTTCGACCGCTGTCGTACCTTCTTCTGCTACACGATGCATGTTTGTTTGTCATCGAGGAACGCCCGGAACTGAAACGACGCATCGCTCACCGCAGTGTTTTCGCGGCAGGTGTCGCGAACGGCTGTAAAATTCGCGCGCATGGATTATTCAGCTGCCATTGTACTGCGCCTGTTCGTTACAATTTCAACTTTGCATTCGATTCATGTGCTACGGTAAGTGATCGACTATATGTATACCAAGAAGCGAAAAGGTTCTGAGAATAACTGCTTCAAAGTGTTGTACGATGTATATCGGTTTTTATCAAACAGTTATAAACGGGGATTTTACATAAATATGATTTTGATACTGATATTATTCTGGCAAAGCTATACCGAAACCGATATATTACCGAATACATTTAAACAAAAGTAAAGATTATTCTAATTAAATCGTATGTCAAGGGGTTGATATCATTAATGTTAGACGTGATGCAAACTTTCTGAGAATGTAATGCTCACAAGCCCGAAACATAAACATTCCAATATGTGAAATCTAATGTGAATGCATTTATTTGTGGCAGTGGCACAGACGGACGAGGTATACAAGTAGACATTACACCTTACGGACTTTCCTGGCCCAATCTGACTGCCATACCGACCTGAAAATTCGGAGGTGAGTTTATTAGTATCCCCTTTATTAGTACATACTATTAGCTGTAATGTGTGCCTAAATACATGTGAGTTGATTATGGGAGGGATTCCTCGTCTGTGGTGAAATGTCTACACGTATACCTTGTCTGTGGTAGAGTCGATACCTTCGGTCGATAATGCAGAACTTTGGTTCGCATGGAACGGAAGGTGGGGATAGCGCCACGGCGATGGAAGGAGAGCCTCGATTCGTCACTCGTGTTGTAGCGCTGGTGAAGTGCGTATGAATCTTTGTCAGTTGTGTGGGAATTGGCAAGTGTTGAGTGTGCTGTAGAGTCATCCATCGAAGAAGAAACACAGAGTTTCTCTCCAACCATGGGTGGTAAGTACACGAATCGTCTGTGAGAGGCATTTTGACTTTTTTCCCCCTGCTAAACGCGTCTCGGCTTGTAGGTTACGTTCATTGAGAGTTCATTTGGGGTCTGTGATAAAGTCGCCGGTAACCGGTCTTGACCCAATGACCTTCATACGATTTATATCTAATATGGGCAACGAATAATAACCGTTTAACGCGTGAAAACACGTAGGTTTTAGGTTTTATTTAATCGTATCCCTGTAGTATGTTTTTACGTACGAAAAAATGATTTCTTTTCTAACTTCATTTTCTTCTCATTTACTTTTGAACATGTGTGCTCGTTTTAATTTATTTTGCAAAGATCGGTGAGATTCGCGGTATGTTTTCTGCTGTTCTATTCGAACGCATGCGCGAACTCTTTTTGTTTTGCTTTTTTTCGACAGAGACGACGCCAATTTAATATTATATGTATGTATACCGATAGTTGTACACGGATACATCAAATACATTACGCTTGGTTATGTTTTACAATCAATAGAATTACACGCTTGAAAACGACTTTGAGCAATTTTATTGTTTTTACTTGTAACAAAGTAATATTGCAAACATGCAAGTAAGTCTATTTTCGTTAGTGTAACTGGGCAGCCATATTTTAAGTTCTAACATGATACGCTGGTATAAATACAACGAACTTAATATTTATTCCATAATACTTTTTTCATATCCTCTATATTTGAAATTTATACAAAACGAAGTAGTTGACGTTGTTTGCAACAAAAAAAAAAATGTATCGTGCTTTAAGAAATAAAATTAATTTCGTGCTGTATACCATTTAATTAATTAAGTACTTGGAGGATTGGCTCAAGTGCAGGGAGGTATTCTGTGCCTTTTTTTTTTATTAGATGCAAGATTCCTGCTGCATAAAATAAGATAACTGTCGGCAGTATTCCTACCGTTTATTCTTAGCCGTCTGGGGGAGAAATTGCGGCTCTTTGCCAAACCCCGTCCGTCTCTCTATATTTATTTTACACGTGTGGTAAAATTGTCTTGTGTTATTCAAAAATGTCTTGCATAGATTCGCTGGGTTGTTCCGCGCGAGGCAAACGTGCGTGAACAAAGTATTATAAATAAAGAAAATATGCGCTTTGCATATTAATTACCTTCATTTTATTGTAAATATTTATCCTCGATTTTGAGTAATTACTTTTAAATGGTACATATTACCTAATTAAAGATTTTCGTAATCGGATGATATATATTTCGACTATATTAATTTATGTTTATCGATCGGTGCGGCACGATGATGTAACCGGGAGCGATAAACCCGTGAGAAATTCCACTGAAAAAAATGAAAAATTTAATGTTGACACAGTAATGATGCCTCGTTATTCTGTTTCGCGTTTTAATAATTCAACACGCGGGAGATGATAGTATAAAGACGACGAGAAGTCGGTAATTTCGAGAGCAGAAACGTGTAATACGTTTATATCCAGAGAACCGAATACTCCCCGAATAAAAAACGTGTCGTGCAAGAGCACAGAGTTTAATGTCACGCTAATCGGAATCCGTTCGTTCGTTCGTATTGTTCGGTGCATTGTACTTGGATCGACAGAAACTAGTCGAGTACTATTTTTATATAAGTTCAGTCTTGACCTTCGTCTGGGTTGGGCTCGGTAATTCTAGTTTCCGATCTACGGTCTCTAGACGTGCTAGGAACACAGTTGCGTCTTCTTTCGTACGATGCACTGATTCCTAATTAAACACTGGGAATGCAGTTGTTGTTTCTTCTATCCTTATTGTCTTAATTCCATGCGCAGCAGGCTTAAAATAGTCACGAAACGTATTTAATCGCAGCACGCTCTGCGACAGAATCGATCTTCATTTTGACATCGGGTGGCATTAAAAGGGGATGCCCAATTCTCGTTAATTAACACGTTTCGCATAGAATCGATGCTTGATCGGTATATCATTATACATTATTTACAAGTTTAATTACTTACTGCCCCTAATAAATCTTTAGTTAATTCTCTGAAAGTGTTTGGATGCCTTGTCTGTTCGTTTGAATTTTTCCATGGAGAAAGAACAGTAAGAGAATAATTTTAATACCAGTTGAAAATAACGCGGTAGCAAAGAAAGAGGTTCCCATTTGATAAATAGCACAATTACAGCAAGGAATTCTGTTTGAAAATTAGAAGCTCGTGTAATCGGCGGTTTATCGTCGTTCTGCCGAGACGATAAGAGCGACGAGAATGGTTATTTCGCGTCGCTACTACGAAGAGAAAGTGTCGATTCATAGACGATACGTGTGTACGGGATCGCATAAGGAAATCTGGCCAGACTTGGACGACAAGTGCTTGACCTAAGGCAAGAGTATATGAATGCATTTTGTACAAACGCTAGGCTCGGCTGCTATTATAAGCTGGTCGGCTTGTATAAATATAAACCTGTGTGGCACAACGCGACCCGCCGGCACTCTGCCTCTCGGGTTTCGTCTGCGTGTTACAATATACGAGAAGCCGAGTACCGCCGTTTCTCATAGCCAAGATAAATCTTTTATTGTTTTTCTTCTTCTTCTTTTTTCTCGCTGATGCGGTTCTTCCGCCAAAATGAAAATCGTTGCAAAGGAAACTTTTCCGGTTGCAACATTCGATATAACCCTCAAGTTGAATTTGTCTCGTCGTTGGGCTTGAAGCCTGAAACAATACAACTCTGAATAAATACATATGAATAAACTGTAAATGATCGTAAGTTAATTTCCCGGGACTCGATACGACCGAACGAGTTTTGTTTCGGTGAATATCGGTAACAGAAATCCGAGCTTTCTTCTATTCTCTTCCCGAGTTCTTCTCATCTCTCCTCGTTCTACATCTGTGACTTGTCAGTGCTGTTCCTTTGCATTCATTACATTTAATTTTACCACCGTGCTTGACGCGACCGCCGAGCACCGCGTATATGATATGTATTTCACCGATCTAACGAAACAAAATTATTGCATATACATTTTATATTAGTATCCAAAGATTAAAAAAAAACCATACATGTACGAGATGTTGTCATATGGATCGGAATAACGTCATTTTGTAAAGAAATTGTATGTGTACAGTTTAAAAGTCCGATATACTATGTAGAATGAACGATTATTGTCGAGCTGATAAGAAACCGATGTAAACCAATGCTAACTACATAAAAATTAAATGTCTTATATTCCGCAGTGTGCACTGGAGAAGCACTAATTGCTGGCTTATATGTAAATAGACCTAGACGAATGTTGAGATAGGCATACTTGAGCATACTTATTTTCACATTCCGACAGATCGAGTCTCGAACTAATAATAATCTATTTACTGTAAACGGAATAGTTGTACCAGTGACAGTTGATGTCACGAAAACGATGCTATGTTTATTTTTAATATTTTTTGTCGCCCATTCAACCATCGTAAAAAATGAAAATGAAAAATCATTATGATGAATAGTTGAATGTACCGTTTTGTCGATTTGTCGTAGATTGAACTATCATTTATGCGATGATTATAACGATCAACCTCGTAAAGTGTACGTACCTAACGCGGGAAACATAACACCTCATTCAATGTCGATACGTAGAACGCAACCATTCCAGAAACATGAACGGTACATTTTCAAGGCTCGAGGTTACCTAATTACACGGGATTTCGTAAAACGTCTACATTGTACGATATTGTCTAGAAGGAAATTTGATAAAATGTTAAAGACCTGATTTTCCTATTCCTTCTGATAAATATACATAGAAATTAAACTACAAGTATAAAAGTTAAGAATGCTTTAAAGTTGCGTTATGTGTGCAACTCGAACCAGTGGCCAACGACGTTGAATTAGCAAAATCGTTTTATTTTGCTAATTCGACGCGTTCTTTCTTGCCGATTATATCCTATCTGGTGGGATATACAGCACAGCAAGTTCAGATAATGACTAAAAATAGAGTTTTATCCAGGAAGACTAGAGCCAAATTTCTTGAGATCTGGTGGCCTCGGTTAGCGAGTAAGCTGCCACTCGCGATGACATTCGCGAATTAGAAATAGAAAACGTTATAAATAATTTCTTTGCTCGCGGAAAGCAAACGCATTTTGATTCCCGCGCTTCGATCCAACTTCTATTTCGAACCTTTCGAAACAAAATGTATTTTCTAAGCTAACTTCCTTACCAAAAGATATTTTCGAAAACCGGGCTAGTTTTTATAAGTACAACAGTACTTACTTTGAATTCCATCGGCAATAATCTTTCCGATATTCCTATTGTTATTATTAACCGAGGAACATTCTTCGCGTTAGATAATTGTTGGAATGCTGTCTTCTGTTTTATGTAATCGTTGGAAACAAATGGTAAATTAAAGTCAATGGCATCGACAGAGTTCACGGAGTTATCTTTCCTCGACTGCTTCTATCAATTGAAAAATGCATTTCAATTTGAGCTATATTGATGATGTAATATCAAAGACAATACAGGAATCAATGTTTCAATGTCTGCCAAGTTAATTTCACTCACAGCATGCCAATTAATATACATTGCGATACGATCAATATCAATGTTATCGAGCAACGAGGACTTGATTCACGTACACGCGCAATTATTTATAATCGTGTGCGTGAATAAATATTGGTCAATCAAATGTTTTTTCATTCTTTCATTTTTTACTTGGATTTCAATCGTTATGAAACGAGTATACTATAATATAGAAATATCAATAGTTTATTGGCATGCTTATGTATATTGTAACATAAATTTCAGGATATGCCTGGGTTACACTGGCTACCAATGATGCCTATTCCTTAGGCGCTTTAGTCTTGGCACACTCTTTGCGTCGAGTAGGTACCAAGCACGAATTAGCTGTTTTGGTCACTCCTGGGGTAACAGAAACAATGAGGTGGGTACACGACTTGTTAATAATTTATTTTTAAGTAATCTGCTACGTATACGAATAATTCAAATTTCTCTTTCATCGATTTAGGGAAAAATTGGCAGCAGTATTTTCTCTAGTAACGGAAGTAAATGTACTCGATTCGAAAGATGAAGCTAATTTGGCACTTTTAGCTAGACCAGAATTGGGTATTACATTTACCAAATTACATTGTTGGAGACTGACTCTATATGACAAATGTGTCTTTCTTGATGCAGATACTCTTGTAAGTGTTTAACCAATCTATAACGATATTCTACTTTATTCAGATTCTTCTTTCTAATTCTTGATACGTATACATTAGGTAATCAGAAATTGCGATGAATTATTTGAACGGGAAGAACTGTCTGCTGCCCCTGACGTCGGCTGGCCTGACTGTTTCAATTCTGGTGTATTTGTATACAAACCATCTCAACAAACTTTTGCTTCTATCACTGCATTTGCTGCAAATAAAGGCTCGTTTGATGGCGGTGATCAAGGTTTACTAAACATGTACTTCAGTGATTGGGCCCACAAAGATATTTCGAAACATTTACCGTTTATCTATAATATGTGTTCGACGGCTACCTATTCCTACCTCCCTGCATTCAAACAGTAAGAAAGCCTTATGTTTTTTTTATCAATTATGGAATAATATCTTCTTATTACGTACGCGTATAAGTTGCGATATCATAATAGCAACACATAAAATAAAGTAATTGCAGATATTCTTGTTTCCCAGATTCGGAGACGATGTTAGAATAATACATTTCATTGGTATTACAAAACCATGGTTACAGTATTTTGATACTATGACTGGTATTGTTCAACCACCAATGGAATCTGCACATTTACAACCATTATTACAATTATGGTGGAATATATTTTGTGAAAAAGTGCATCCTCACTTATCACCTGTTATGGTAAGTTCAATCAATTACTTTCAGTGTTTAACCAATTATAGACATGGAAAAGAACACTGTAAATATAATGATTTTTCAAATAACTTTGTACATTTTTTTTTGTTTTTCTTTTTTTCTTTTTTCCTTGTTTATTGTACGTTATATTAGACTAAGGTTTTACATATCCCAAATAAAATGCAAAAGCAATAAGCCATTGAATTGAAACATAATTTGGAAAAAGGTAAGGTAGCGTGCTTCCATTGCTCTTGTTAGTGTGCCATTCACTTTGCAAAATGTTTTTTTAAACATCTTTAGAATTAGTTTACATATAACAAGCACAGTCACCCACTGTTACATATAAACATGCTTGATGAAGTAGTTAAGATTGTATATATTGCACATATTGAAAAGTATTATTATATAACATATGTATGAAAATTATCGTATTGCGGCCAAACTATTATTTCTCTTTTGAAAAATTAAATGTGTATGCAGACATTGTAAATAATATTCAAAACAAACAAGTGACATTTTCTGACATGATTTATTTTTTGTGGCATTCAAGGTATATTTTTCGTTTTACCGTTGTAGCATAATTTTCAATATTGATAATAGCTGAAGCGATACAACAAACGATATAAAAATTATATTACAAATTTTCAAGGAATTTCCAAAGTAGCATAGCTAGTAGAACATTTTGAACTTCTTTGATCTTTTTGTTACCATTTTTTTTTTTTCCTCTTGTAGATCAGTGTCCATTTTTTTTATTTCGCGCTATTGTATTTACAATATAAACATTTGTAATTTGCAAGTATGTAAATTCCAATACGTGACTCGTGTTAACATATAGAGAAACGAATTGATAAAGATGAATGTTGCCAATTTAGTTTGGTATTTGGTACTTTATCAGGTTATGATTATTATTATTAATACGACACAAACTATATCATTTTTAACTGATTATACAGTAAAACCTTCATTTAATGTACTGATTGGGGAACCGGAGCGTACGTAAAATAGCGTCTTATCACCTAGGCGGTTCATCACCTTCAAGAAATTATCCAATTTTAATATAGAACGGGAAAAAATTGAACGGTATATAACTTGGACATGTTCGGACGTAGAATCATGGAATACTGTCTGTTAAATCCGAAATATGACTAAAACATAATATCATTTGCTATAATAATATTACATATTTCCCAAATAGTGATTCTGGCATAAGAAAAATGGACACTGTTATATTAGTTTTCTACTAACCAACTGAATGTGCATTTTTCTGTTTTGGCATGATGCTTGCATAGACCACCAGCACATTGGCACCAATTTGGCACGAATTTTCTCCTATGCCTTTTCGCACCCATATTCCAAACAGTCCCACTTACGTAGACGTACAAGACAAAGCACAGAGTGACTTTTACGTAGAAACACCAGATTTCTCAGAATTTAAAGACCCGTGGGAAAATTATCACGTGCAAAGTGATCTAGTTTTTCATAGAAAAGAAGACAATAATGAAACAAAACAGTATTATTCCACAACCGACAGATCTTCATCCATAAGTATGTTAAGTGATACGTTTAATTCTGTCGAGTCTGTTCATCAGACACATTATGAATCACCACCGGAACACGACAAGGAAGTGTTTTACGAGCAACAATGTAACCAATATAATACTTCTCGTTCACATGCCCAACACCATAGCAATCAAGAACAATCTAACCAGTTCATTGGTGAAAGTAAACAAAAACATATGTTTTTTCATTCTGATAATACTCCCATTTTAAACGTTCAATCTGATTACTGGCAAAATCAACAAAATACAGAAAATTATGTACCCGTACATAGTGTACAACATTACACCAATGAATTTCAACGACATGTTGATTATCAACATTCTTGGAGCAATAGCTGCAAATCATTACCAGAAGAAACAAAAAGACATCAACATGTTAACCACCAACATACTTATCACTATCCTTGCAATGATAATCACGAATTATTTCCAGAAGAAACAACACAACATCAACATGCTTACCAGCATTCTGCAAACAATAGTAATAAATCACTACCGGAAGAAACAAAACAGCATCAACACCATGAACCTTATGTTAATCATCAACATAGTACTCAACATCAAATATATGATAATGTAACTCATCGTCAAGCTACTCAATGTTATGAACAAAACAGTCAAACTTTTCATTCCAATGAACATACTGATTTCCAGTCTGAAAAACAAAAACCTTATAATACAAATGAACGTAAACAAGCTACAGAAAATAATACAATTCATCAAAATAATCTCTTTACCAAACAAAATACTGAACAAGGTGAAAATATAAACATTACAGACGAACGAACTAATGCACTGATATCTACTAGCCCTCATCCTGTTTCCAAACCTTGTACAGATATCCACAATGTAGCAACGCAATCTGACCTACACGTAACGGAAGACAGTTCAAATGTAAGTAATTGTTCCCATATACTTCTTTAGATTGCATTAAAGTTAAAAAATGTACTTTAGACTTTATGCCTCTTGTCATCATCTATAGTGGATATTATATAGCCAATGTATATTTATTTAGTTACAATTAATCGTATAGATACTTACATAAAATATATATTAAACATATTGTTTGTATAACTAATAGTTTTTGGGACATTACTTGCAGTTTTAATGCAGTTATTTAGTAAAAGTGTTTTTACGAAATGTCTCTAACAATCCTGACAAAATTTATCTACACTTTACATTTGTTTAGTTTCCTTGGCATTATCCTATAGTTATACCGATAAACTGAGTAACAGTATTTGCTTGTAGGAAGGAAATTTATAATATTCTCGAATTTTTAACATTATTATTATTGTTATTATTGTTATTATTATGAGATTTAAGGCTTACGCGGACCGAGTTTATACTCGAATTCAAGGCTTCCTCCGGAAGGATGCCACGTCTATCTTCAACAATTCGCCTTTTTATTATTATTACTTTACTAATTTGTGCTAGATTTGTGTGTGCGTCACTTTTCTATATGTTTGTGGTATATGCATTTGTATGTATATCATAACAATTTATAAGGTAACTTGTTAAAATAGTTGCTAGAAACATATACTGTATCTTAGTCTCGCTCTACTACTTCTTAGATGTATTATATTACAAATGAATTAAAAAGAAAGGTATTTTTTTTATTTTTGTAGGCTGGACTTGCCGGTGCCTTGGCTCAAATAACATTGGGTGAACCCAGAAGTGCTGAACAAATTGCATTAGAAGAACATATGCGTAAGCAAAGTTGGGAGCAGGGACAAATCGATTATATGGGTCTTGATAGTTTTGACAATATCTGGAAGAAAATCTGTCAAACCCTCTCTCTTGCACCAA
The DNA here is from genome assembly GCF_013123115.1 of Colletes gigas. NCBI lineage: Eukaryota > Metazoa > Arthropoda > Insecta > Hymenoptera > Colletidae > Colletes > Colletes gigas. The sequence continues at coordinate 85,659 of NW_025106724.1, forward strand.
CGCGACTACCATCTCCTCCTAAGGTAACTAATTCAATTCAATAGTTTCTATAAATTGATAAAAGTAGCTATTTAGATAAACAAGGTTTATAATTGAATTCACAGGAAACGCAAAAGGTGGCGAAATCAACGACCGATAAGACAGTTGAATCTGTTGAGTGTACCGAATCCGTTGGTTCCGTTCAACCTGCTGAGTCTACAGACGAGGTGGATAAAGAAACCGGTATGTGTTCTTATACTATACTATATTTTCATAGGTGTACGTATCACATATATTTTGTGATTATATAGGCTATTTTATAAAATATATCGCATAACTGGGATATAAGTGATTTCTGAGCTGGAAATAAAAAATATTATTTTTGTTTCGGAATATTTGTATATTTCAAATTATACATGATTACTTTCCACACATTTTTTTATGTATATGTATGTTACGATTATGACTGCATATCAAAATGAATTCAATGAAAATTTTGAGCATCAATAAAAATGTAAGAAGTTGTAAATCAAAGTGCTGAATAGTGCAAAGCTATTAACTGTTTTCTTGAACACGCTTTGCGATTTTATTTTTCCCCTTTTTTTTTAATACAGCATGTGATATTCAAACTGATATTTCATGATAAAACTTTTGTGATAGAACGTTAATTCAAAACGAACGCAAACAGTACTCGATACGAAATTGGAAAATTTTAATATAATCTAAAAAACGCGAAAAATATATATTTTTACACAGTTTATGAAGTTTAAGTGTTTGAAACAGGAACAGAGGACAGCAACTAACAGATCCTGGCGCCATAGCATTGCTACGTCTTGTATTGTCGTTTTGCTTTAATGGGGTAAATATTTTAAGAACTCACATCGTCGCAACCGCGATTTTTATAATCATATTTTTAAATAATTTAAAAGTTTGTTGAACGTAACTAAAACAGTAAATAATATATAGTATATTGAACTTGATATCATTAGGGCAGCATCAATTAATAATAAATCATACCATTCTGTTTTCATTCATTGTACGTTAACATTAAATGCCCACATATCTAATTTAGTAAATTTTAAACATTTGGTTCTTACTAAATTTATTTTAAAATAAAATCTGGAAAATATATTAACTGTGTAACCAATTAAATTTTAATTAATATTTTTAAATGAAAGATTCTTGTAAATTTTCTAAAATAATCTATGTCAAATTAATGACGTATCTCAAAAGAAATTATTAAATATTACTAATTTTTCAAATACCAAATGAATATATTTGTATAGCTTGCTTATGTTTATTTCAAAACAAGAATACTCTACATGTGTGCTTGGTATAATAACAACTGTGCTGCAAAAAAATCAAATATGTTTGCAATCATCGTGCATGACGTGTTTCTTCGTATCATTATTGTAACACAACATTTCTAATATCTGTATAATATGCTAAAAATATTTTGACTTTATGTTTTGTGTGCTTCAAATTAACACAGTGTTTATGGTACATTCATATTAGTATTTAGTGTTATCATGTAGCATTTAATAAGAGCACTTTTTCAGTAATAATTTAAATCATTGTATTCTTCGCATTAGAAGTAGAGAATCTTTTCAAATACATGTATGCAATTGAAAATAATATTAAGGAGATAGAGTATCACTTATGTGTATATTTTTTAATTTGCACATAATTTTATTTCATAATCCATAATTATTTATTATACGTTCCCTGCCACGAATGATAATAGTAATTGAAATCTTTATTGAAAATTGTATGAAAATTTAGATATTAAATTTATTTAGCAAGGAACGTATTATCAATTTTAATTCCCATAAATTATTACATTTATACATATACATATAATGTGATTATCTTTTTTATTTAGCTCAAGCAACGATCAGTCATACCGAAGAACAATCTCTAGTTAACAATGTTCCTATAACAGACAATGATAACATAGTATCTAAATTATCCGAGAAGGGTGGAGAATTTATCAATACTACATCATCTTCCGCTGAAAAAACTAAAAATGGACAAACAGTATCGGAAGAAATAAAAGATATTTCTGATAAATCTACAACAAGATTTGAAAGTGAACCTCATGGTATGATTATAGACTCTTTTTCTACACAATCTACGACGCAAACATCTCCTGAAAAACCTGCAGAGGAATTTAGTAAAAGTTTATTGTTAAGAGGAGCCCCGCAAGAAATAACTATACCCATAGTACCATGCGACTTGGTTCAGTCTTGTTCAATCGGAGAACAGAAAGTTGAATCTTGTAACAAAGATAACGTCAGTTTTCTTATTCCGACAGAGGAACTTGCAAGTACTGTAACAAACCTTGAAATTACTATAGATGCGCAACAAATAAAACAACCAGATATTCGAGATGAAAAGCATGCAAATGAATTATCAACTGCTTCTGAAGTTCTTACAGTCAGCCCTGTACCGATACAAGTTGCAGAATCTGTTCTTCAAATGGAACCTAAAGAATCTGTGTCGGATTCGGAAACGGTGACCGAAGAAGTTCTTTCCTCTACGATAACACCTGTCCATGAGTCTAATGTACTCTGCTTGAAAACAGATTTAGAAAATAAAGTACAAGTTAATGGTTCGGCGTCGGCAATTGATTCTGTACCGAACAAGGAGAAATTAAGTTCTGATATTATCGATACTGTTAATAAATTGAGCGAATCGTTTACAAAATCAGCAGAAATTTCACAAATTCTACCTCTCGTAGGACAAGTTCAACTTGAAGAAACAGCCACATTACCTTTAAGTATGGCCGAAAGCACGGAAACATATACCGATACACATTTACAAGTAACAGAATCGATACAGGAAATGAAAGAATCTGAGAGTTGTAGAAAAGAAATAACAGAACCGGTACAAGTCAAAGAAACTGAAAGTTGCACGAAAGAGACAATGGAGCCGGTACAACAAGTTAAAGAATCCGTTGACAGCACAAAGAAAACAACAGAAGCAATGGACCAGATTAAAAAAAGTGAAAGTTGCAGAAAAGGGACAGGTAAATCTTCTGCAGAGTGTCAAGTAGCTAAAACATCACAGTCGAGAGAAAATCCGGTTAGGCCGTCGAGAGCAAAAGAATTGACTGTATCTTCTAAAAGTGTTCCAGAAACTCCACAGGATTTAAAAAGTCAAGAGAAAGCAACAAAGAAAGTTGTAAAGAAGACACCGGAGAAATCAGCATCGGAAACAGACCCTGTAGAAACAGCTGAGGGCGATGGTACAGGGAAGAAAGTTGGAAAAAAGGTGGTGAAAAAGGTCGCAAAAAAGTCAAAATCGAAACCGGAAGAGGCACTGGATGATGATGCAGAAGAATGTAGTTCTCATAGTAAACAAAAGAAGACTGTCAAACTTGTTAAAAAAGGTACAAAAACTTTGCAAACTCCTGATATTGATACAACCGTTTCTGAAACCCCATCGTCTAGTACCTCCGATACTCCAGTTCCGCCAAAAAGAAAAGTAAAAGCTACAGCTACAAAATCAGTCGTTAAGAAGTCAGACGTAGAATAGTAATTGCCATAACAGGAACTGACAATAATGATAAAAATACTCTAAGAAAAAGTTTTAAAATTAGGAGCCATAAAAACAATGAAGTAATGAAAGGTGATACTTACTAGTCTCTCCTAATTTTTTATACTTTTAATATGCCTAAAATCGTATCACCCGTAGTTTTGATGTTTGAACGCATTGGAATTTATTAAGCCGCATTATATTCCAATGTCATGTTTTGCTTTCTAATTTATATATATTTTACTATGTGCCCTTTCTAATTAAGTGTCAATGCTAAATAAAGCTTTTATATTTTATTCCTACTTATCTATTTACATATATTCTTTGGAGTAAAACTAATACCATAGTAGGTATAGTGCTCTGTAATTACAATTGTATCGATATATTATTTCAATATGTGTCTCGACTAATTTTTCACTCATTTGTTAGCATCAATTTATTTAAAAGCGTATATGCAAATAGCTGTGATTGATCATCTTTATGATATAATATACAATGTTGAGAAAAGCACATGAAACATTATTTGTTGTGGTAATTCACTGTAAAAATTATAAATTTTTTATGTATCAATTTGTATCTTTATATATTTATACATATATATATATAGTATGCAATTATACCATCACACGAATTTCTTGTTTAAAAGATGCCAGGGGTATTAAATTTATTCAAATACACTTGCTAACATTACAACGTACATTATTTTATTTATTACCCGTTTGAATTGAAGCTAATCTATTTAAATCTGTGAAAAGAAAAGTTTGAATAATTCAGTAATAAAATTTATTTATACTTTATACCTTCTTTCTTACATACTTCTTCCCTAATGTATTTATTTTCCATTAATACTTTATCGGATCCATTTAATCGACACAGTTACTAACGTTTATCAAAAAATTATGAACAGACATAAATTTATGAAGAAACATAAAAATGGCTGGGCAGTCGGGATTCGAAATTGTATACCATTGACGCGAGAAAGGACTTGAGCTGTGTTCAAGAGCAAGAAGGGTTCTTTATCGATTTTCCAAAGTTGCGTCAAGTGCTGACCTCGTGAACATGTGGCTCGTGCGGTAGGATATGTCGTCGGCTTTCCCCACCATTCCGTTAAAAGCTAAGGAAGTTCGTCGTTACTAGTATCGCCGTCGATCTGATCTACTACTCGCAATTATGCCAAATCTGGCCACCACACTGTATACAGCATACAGCAGGCACACAGCAGTCTCGCGTCGCCAGTTGTCGCCAGTTGTCGCCAGCAGTATGGTCGCTTGTGCAGGTCTTCGTCTGTAAGTGGCGAGTACCGCGGTTCTCGACTAAACGAATACATACGAAATTATGATTAATCGTAACTGAAGTGAACGAAAATTGGTGTAATGATCAAAGATATGGCTGATGATGAGGCCATACAGGCCACCAACGATGACGCGAGTGAGTGTAAAAGATACGCGGTACAACTTGGTTACTGGTCCGATCCATTTATCAACTTTTTCGTGAAACAAACCGGACGAAAAGCGCCCGAAATCAATCGTGGTTATTATGCCAGAGTAAAGGGCATCGAAGTGTTCGTTGACAAGTTTATCAAGGTACGTGTCGTTGAAATAATTTTTCCGAATTTCGTAATCCCAATTCCGAAATTGGCATAACCTAGAAACATGATAGAAACAATTCGGGATACAGCTGATTTGAGTAGCAAAGGACGTATACTATGCAGTGCGGGAAACCTTGACCTGACCAAGGCCCTGTCCTAATTTCTCGCGGTCCACCTTTTCCTGTGGAACTACGATATAACACCTGTCACACACTTTTCGCACAGAAATAATAAATAATTACAGCCGGATTGTTAATCTTTAGAATAATTACTATTGTGCTCTGTACATCGATAGTATTGTTTTCCTTTTATACTTTAAAAAGTATGATTGAAATTAATCAGTAAATTGGAGATATAATACGTACTTATACGTTTATATATTTTCATGCCGAAAAATAGAATAAAACTTGGTTGAGCCTTTTTCAATAGATTATACATTAATTTATAACATTGAAATAGTTGTCTGGTGAGAAAGGGCAAATTATAAATTTGGGTGCTGGATTTGATACCCTTTATTGGAGGCTGAAAGATGCAGGAAAGAGCCCGATTAACTTTGTAGAACTTGATTTTCCCAGTGTCACTGCTAGAAAATGCTATCACATTAAAAAGCACAAACAATTGATAGATATGATGAATACAGAAGGTAGAATGACCAGATGCTATTAATTTTTCAACACCGGCATTTTTCACAGACGAATTTCTCCATCGTTTCCTATCTGTTTCTTATAGATGGGGAAATTAGATTTTCGACGACAGATCTACACGGTGCCAACTATCACTTAGTAGGAATAGATCTGCGGCACATATCCGAACTTACTAATAAATTATCGCAAGCAGAAGTTAATTTTAATCTGCCAACCATGTTCCTTGCAGAATGCGTCTTAGTGTATGTAGACGCTAGCGCAGCTTCTGCATTGTTGAAATGGCTTGCCGCAAAATTTCCAAATAGTGTTTTTGTTAATTACGAGCAAGTGAATATGAAAGATAAATTTGGACAAGTTATGTTGTCTAATTTACGTAGTCGTGGGTGTTTGTTGGCTGGAGTGGAAGACTGTGAATCTTTGGAAACCCAACAAAGACGGTACGTATTCGTGTTTAATATTATAAAGTTAATGACCATTATCAAGAGGATTTGAAAATTGTGTATTTCAGCTTTACAATAAATAATTGGGAAGGCTCTAATGCATGGACAATGGTAGAGGTCTATGATTCGCTACCTCAAACTGATCGAAGTCGAATCGAGCGTATAGAAATGTTGGACGAACGAGAGCTTTTGACACAGTTATTGCAACATTATTGTATCTCTGTTGCTTCGAATGGACAAACATTTAAGAATCTGTCTATAGCACAGGGTTAGCCTTCCTAACTCTTCTAAGTTACTCCAGGTAGTAATATTGTATTGTTAAAAGGTATAAACTTGTAAGTACACACGTGTGGTAACTAAAGATGCAAAATCATTGTTCATTAATGGAATTAATAAGTGAAAATCTCTAATTCTGGTACGAATTGATAAATCTGTTCGTTTTTATACTTGGTAATGTTAATATTTTCTTTCATTATAGCAACTTTGTATGTATTTTTCATTATGGGGTGAATAATATATACAGTGTATATCTACTCGAACAAGATTTTTAAGGTGTTAGAAAGAAGCAAATTGTAAGTAAACTTGTATAAAACAGATAATTTGGTATAAAAATGTTCAATTCTATTATATTAATTTTAAAACACCATTCTATATTTCCATTTTAACTATATTTGTATGCTATAAATGTTATAATGTCTGTAATGTAAAAATAATATCGAAGAAAAATATAAAGTTCTTTCCTGTCTTTTGAACCACTGCTAAACATAAAATAATATTTGAAAGAACAAAACTAGTTTACTGGTTTTTAAAGATATATATTTTTAATATTTTCCATTCGTACAACGTTTAATTAATTTTTATGAATTCCATATAGTACTTCCTATAACATTAATCTACCATTCTATGGTAATCGTTGGTCCAATGTAAACAGACTTTAAAGTTTTAATTTTAAGCATCTGTAAATTTATTTTCTTACGCTGCTTACTATTTTGTACTTAAAAACACTTATCTTTATAGCGTTTCCTATAAATAATTACATTTTTACTAAGTCGTTGTAGATCAAATTAATATTATAAATCATTGATTGAACCACTACGCATGTAGTTTTCTATGAGCGTGATTATGTAAAATAATAACATGCAACGAAAATAAAATTTTACTTAAATATTGAAAAATAGAAAACAGTATACTATATTGTGAAAGTAAATATTTGAGTGTATCGTTTAAGAAACTTCTGGCTAGTTTCGTTTTAATTAGTTACATGTACAGAATGGGTTAATTAAAATACAACCAATAGTCACACGTTGCAAGACATTGTAACTTATGCTACTATTAGGATATACATATAACATGCAATTATTTCTGTATATTAAAAAAAAAACAAAGAAATGTATATACAGGAAATTGTACTTTCACCATTGTCATCATAAGTAAGTACGTTAGGTGGATCTTAAAGCGGTAGTAAAAAAATTCTCAGGAACACACACACACACACACACACACACACACACACACACACACTGTCGTCTGTCTGTACATTAATAAGACAACAATATGTGAACTAATTTCATTCCAATGAAATTTCTAACCGACTCATTGAATTGCCAACAGCTTGATCGCTGGATTAATAAAGATTTATTTTCTTATAAAGGAACATCAGGGTTACAATATATGCAAATTAAGAGTAATATGAAAATGGAATTTTTACCAGATGGTGTGAAAAAACTTATGTTCCAATAACAATACGACTATTTGTTGTTTGTATTTCTCCCATCTTTCATCAATGTGTCGATTATCAGTTGACTTTAGCTATATTTTCTTGATTATTCGCGATAATATATATGTACCAATATCCTTACAAAGGCTTATTAGACCATAAGACGTAACATTATATAGGGAAAAATACATGTGTGTTGAAAAAAAATTATGAATTCGTATGTTTTCAAAAATAGGATTGCATACCTGGAGTAACAAAAGCTAAAAAAAATAATCTAATATTCTATTTTTCTGGAAAGTTATAGATCACGGTTATATCTATCGGTAATAGTAGATTCTTTCCAATTTCGTGTTTTAAGCATTCAGTAATAAAATTGCACTCGATCATAATAGTTTCGTATGACTTTACCTTATTTACTTGAAATAATATCTATTATACATGTTAAATGTTTTAGATAACTGGAAGTTTGAGAATCAAATTATTCTTGTTAAGTATTGCAAATTGGGGAAAAACACTGCCAATATATAATTGAAAAGTTTTTAAAAGTAACATATTGTTAAATGATAGTTGCTTTTGGAAAATTTTAGCTTTAAAATAAAATAACAAGCATTAAGTGTTATTTCTTTGCTATTTTTTATATAATTAAATATAATTAACGATATATCCTTTATATATTGAAAAGGTTTGCCAATAGTTTGAATCTCAAACTTAAGCCGTACCTATCATAATAACGAATTACACGATTCTATGTTTTTGCATGTATTTTATTCTATGCGCAATATTATTACTGTCTCATGGATGCTGTAAAATTTAAACAAACCATACAATGGCTATACAAATATTCTGTGTGCTTCCATGTTATAGACAGATGTAAACTGATCAGAAACTTTATCCTCATTTTGCGTAACATTGTGATATCGTTAACTTGTGCATTTATATATCGGAATTAGAAGAAAGTAATCAAGAGTTAATATTAATTGTAACTTGAAATATTTATGGTACTTGTTTTCTTATATTTCATACCAAAATCTTAAGTGAAAAAGGAATAGTGTAATGGTATAAAAACATCTTAAACTGTCAGATGAAAACAGTATAAATGAATATGATTCATCCACTGTACAGAGGCGAAAAGTTTGTTGGCGGCTTCTGATTCGTTGTAGTATAATCTTCTTTCTACATATAGACCCACCACCTTCCCGAGTTTATAATCAGATTATATTATAAATAATTAGGCCCGGTAACAACAAACTTGTCATTTTTGTTCAGTACTTAGATTTAATTTAATTTATTATATAGAAATTACACAAATATCATGTGTATTACTCTATTTCCTAAATACTTATTTTACTATTTCGTGAGGATTAATAAAAAACAAACAGCATCTACTTTTATGTGTATAATATTATTTATAACGATTTACATACAATATTCTTTGTGTAAAAATACGAAAAATATTAATTATTACTATAATAATTTTACGAATTGCATTGCTCGTTGCTTATTAAAATAGTGTAAAGAAGTTGACAATTTATTTTCAAATTCAAAATTTCCGATTATTCAACTTCTGTCATGGTTTAAGTTAATTGTTTGCAAAATCTAATTGAATCACGAATTACATTTTGCGCATTGTTATAAACCTAGTGGATTTTTTTGAACACATCCACCAACATCACACATATTCCTCGAAATTTTACTTAATTTGCTAAATACATCTAATTGTTTGCTGGAAGAAACCACGCTCATGTTCAGATTTATACGACCGAATGCCTGTAATAACACATATATGGAATATTAAATTTGATATCATGGTTTAAGTAAGTAACGGTAAAATTAGACGTTAATAAAAACATGTTCTTACTTCGGTGCACCAAGCTTGAGCCATAAGGATTTCATGTTCTGCGGTAGGAAGGTTTTTATTTGCAGACATAGTCGCCCTACTCAATACAACAGCCATAGTATAAGTGTCAAATGCTACTTGTGCTATTCTGTTGAGAACAAATTGTTCATCCACAATTCCTCGCCCATACTTAATCAGGGTAGATTCTATACTTTGGCCAAAAGCTTCCACACTCTACAAACGATTAATTGATAGTAACCAACAGTCTCGATCGTTACCATATCGAAATATACATCAATACAAACCTTAGCACATAATGTAGCACCTTCTTGCAAACTTGGATGTACCAAATGTGTGAAATTAGGTGTTGATCCCAGACCAATTACTCGCGTTGCTCTTTTCGTGGCTTCTTCGAAAATTAATCCCAAGTTAGCTGCAGGATTTTTGAATGCTTTTTGTAATTCTTTCAAATGACTTCCTGCATATTTAATTCCGGTAAGCGCGACAAAAAGACGAAGTATATCGTTCGTTCCTTCGAATATTTTAAAGATACGTAAATCTCTTAGAATGCGTTCAAGACCAGTTCCTTTCATGTATCCCATTCCACCCAGTATTTGGATAGCTTCGTCGCAAACCAACCACGCAGACTCTGATGCAAAACACTATTTAAAAAGAAAAGTCGTTATATCGCATATAATGTTAACTTTTAAATATAAAAACAATACCGTTATATAATTGTTACTTTGTTAAACGAATCATACTTTAGAAATTGCAGCTTCTAAATGGTAATCTTGACTTCCGGCATCCATATTACCGGAAATTGTGAACGCGAGCGATTCGGTTATGTATTGTAACATTGCCATACGACCCAATTTTTCTTGGATGCTTCCGTAATTATCTATCGTGCGTCCAAATTGTACGCGCTGCGTTGCATGTTCAACTGCTTTTTTAATACATAAACGCATAGTACCAGAAAGAGCAGATGCCATGCCATACCGACCATTATTTAAGATAGTCATTGCAACCTGAAACAACAGGAAAAGTTATTTCTCTAACTTTCTTAAAAAGTTACTTATTTAAGCATATTTTCGATATCTATCTTCCATTATCAGAAAGAACATTAAAGAAGATATAATTGCGATAGTTTTTTTTATCAAAATCCGTAAAGTATATTTTCATTCATAGTGATTAATATGAAACTAAAAATAATTCTTATCGATAATTCAGCCATTTTTTTCCTTATTATTCATATAATATATGATAATGTTTAAACGTTTTGGATTTTCAACGCGACTATCATCAGATGATAACAGGCTTAAATAGTATCTAGAAAATTAATGCGACGATAAATTTAATATAAATATAATAAATATATATATATATGTATATATAGATTTTTCTAAATCCAATTTAAGTCTGTTATTCAATGAACATCAACATGTTTTGCACGAATGATAATACACAAAATTGTTTAAATTTCTTTTCGATGGTAAAAATTGAAAATACTTGTATAGATCATGTAAAATAACGACGACTATTTTAGATGGTAATTAACATCTGAAACCCGGGGAGGGGAAAAAATTTCGCGATTTTGAATAAGGTCCTCTCAAATAATACCTTAAAACCTTGTCCTTCCTCGCTCAAAATATTCTCTGCAGGTATTTTAACATCTTCGAAATATACTTCCGCTGTGTTACTACATTTAATACCCATTTTCTTCTCTGGTGGTCCGTTTGTTACACCACCGAAAGCTCTCTCGACGATAAAAGCGGTGACTTTATCCTTTGTCACCCCAGTTTTTGGATCTTTCGTAGGAACTTGTGCAAAAACAGTCATTATTTCTGCAAGACCGCCATTCGATATCCAAATTTTGCTACCGTTTAAAATATAATGTGATTCATCTGGTGATTTAACCGCGCGACTACGAACCGAACTCGCGTCCGAACCGCAACTTGGTTCCGTGAGACAAAATGCTGCCATCTCTTTGTTACATACTCTTGGCAGATATTTCTCTTTCTGTTTCGGAGTACCAAATAACAGTATACCCTATGTATAATAAATAATAAATAACAACATATAATAAATAATAAAATAATACAATACATAATAAATATACCTTGTATCCTATACTTTGATGCGCACCTAGCATAATAGCAATACCTAAATCATGATATCCGCAAAGTTCAACAAATTTGCTATATTGAACATTAGTTAATCCTAATCCTCCGTACTCTTGTGGAACTTGAAGGCCAAATACACCAAGTTCCCACATCGCAGCCATAGTTTTCTCGTCTATGGTTGCAGTTTCGTCGTTTCTTTGGGGGTCATTTACTTCCTTTAAACAAAAATTTAAATAAAATTAAATTCACGCCGTAGTAACATCAAAGTCACGAGGATTTCTCTCTTCATAATTTTATTACTTCGTAAAACTTCTCTATGGGATCGATTAATAACTTTAACGTATCGGTTTGTTCCTCGTTCAAAAGTTTTGGGAAAGGTAATACTTGGCTCGTTTGTACATGACCACGAAAAATATTCTTAGTAAAGGATGTACTATTTTTTATAGCATTATGTTTGTCCATATTATCATCTGGAGCATTTTTGACAGCTGCTTGTGTCGACAAACATCTGAAACAATTATCATTTCATACATTTATTTTTAATAATATTACGCTCATTCTGAATCATGCTGTTAAAGAATAAAAATCAACCAGAAAAATAACAATTTTTCGTTGGAGCGAAAAATTAATAAAAAGTTAAAAATCAATACAATTAATTACCATTTTAAAACTGTTTCGAATTTCAAATTCTGCTGTCAACAATTCTGTTAAATTACATAATTTACATATCTTCGAAAAGAATTATTTATGTATAAACATATATAATATAGATCAGAGTATTGAAATAAAAGAATTGAAATTTGATATTCTATCTAGATGCATACGTTATCCGTTCAAAGTCCAACGAGCCAACAACATCATATCGATAGAAATATCCGAGATATGGATTAACGAAAATTACACGTAATAATTTTTAAATAATTCATTCAAGAAATTTGACGATAATACAATGAAAAAGAAAAGTTTAAACACTTATGGGAACGTAAAATATCACGTGTCTTTTGTTCTTTGACAGTTATCAATTATGCACTTTGAAAGAAGTTGGTACGCCAATGTTATTTATGAAAATAGCTCACCTGGCATTTAAGTTGATTTTTTTCAAATTTCCAGATCTCTGCACGACGAAATTTCCTAGACGCAACATTTTCAAGTTACCGTTAACGTGTACGAGAGCCAAGAGACGCTGTTAAAGGGGCGAATTGATCCGTCAAAGATCGCTTCCGCGGTCCAAGGTATAGAGATTTTAAACGTACGACACGTAACAACCGATCGAACGTATTTCGAAAAGTGGGACAAGGTTCTCTTACTCCGTTCGATCGTTTCTAATATACTCTATCGTTGCGAAAATTAAACGAATTCTATAAATGGTACGCAGAAAGTGTTTTTTATATAATCGTATTTATGTATTTATGTGATTCGTACAGATATCGTGTATCAATGTACGGATAAATAATAATTATTGCTTTACTTGAAGATCATTCGTTGACATTGTAGCGTGACTTGGCGCGATTAGATAAGTGAGTGCCACTCGGTGTAACCAGATGGCAGCCAGTGCTCAAAGAAAACTGCCTCTCCATTTATGTACTTACATACGCTAATGCACAGTCACGTGCCTTTTTCTAAACGAGGAGATAGAGAAAATTGATAGAGGAAAATATGCGTACAAGCAAGGTTCATCTACATGTTAGTATACATATACATATATTATCTTGGAAAGATCCACGAATTTTGATTACTTTACACGTACTTACCATTTTAATCGAACACTTTCGTTAGCTGGCCTTAGAAAAAAGTATGTTGTACCTTGAAATGTTGATGTTACAGCAAAATGTGAATAATCGGAACCGTTGATGATACATGTACATATGTGGCAAAGAATGTATCGGCTCGAGGAACGTGACAATATTGAATTTTCGATACGACTGAACGGAGAATATCGGTTGAATCATAAATCGCGTAAGATGTAAGTTGAATGCTTATAACATTCTATTATATTTACACGTGCAATGAATTTACTGTATGAAACTTACATAATGCCGATCTTCATGACGATATATTTTGCATATTGAGCTTCGTTTATTTTCTAATCAATAAGCATACCCAATGATTTATGATTACCATAAACAGATCACCAAAACATATTGTTCTATTAATTGTATATCAATAAATATATTCTACTATTAATATAATAAGCGCAAATGTTTTTTTTTTTATTATTTTGTAGAACTTTGATTTTAATTAGCTTAATATTAGTGGCTATCGTTTGCTCTAAATACATATCATTTATGTGTAATTCATAAAAAGTATAATCCATCTTATTACTTTAATCGTTTACAGGTGAATGATTTATTCGATTCAAACAATTTGAAAAGGATGATAAACAAAAAAAATAAATATATATACAATCGGCTGTTGTAAATTGTAGTATTTTATAAATAAATTATTCTAGAAAATATTAATATGAGTAACATTACTTCGCAAAACGTTTCGTTAAGGTCATTATTAACACTTAAGAATAATGATTTTAAAGAATTTGTTTGTGGTTGGGGGGCTGCTGTTATTAATGTCTCTGTTACCTTTCCTGTTAATAAAATTATATTTAGACAGGTACGTAAAACAAAACATTGAATTAATACTTTGCGGGATAAGTTTCTACGTGTGTATTAAAATGATCAATTTTCTGTTATTATTGTGTAGATTTTGGAAGGTGTACCAGCCAAAATTGCATTACGGCAAATATCCAAAGAAGGCGTACGATTGTTATATCGTGGCATTTTACCACCGCTTTGCCAAAAAACTCTTTCGCTTAGTATAATGTTTAGTATGTACGAAGGATGTAAAGAACGTTTGTACATGTTAACAAACAATGATATATTAATTAGAATATTAGCGGCCCATTTTGCTGGTACCACCGAGGCTATACTCATGCCACTTGAAAGAGTACAAACACTGCTACAAGATTGGCGTTACCATAATAAATTTAAAAATACTTCCCATGCATTTACATATATACTGAAAAATTATGGTATACCGGAATGTTATCGTGGGTTAGTCCCAATTATATGTAGAAATAGTTCTTCTAATCTCATGTTTTTTGTTTTAAAAGAACAGTCGAAACAATTAATGGGCCAGAACGATTCATTGTTGACGAGTTTTGTTAATGGTGCTTTAATAGGTGGTTTCACAAGTACTCTATTTTATCCGATGAATGTTATAAAAATACACATGCAATCGAAAATAGGCGGTAATTTTGAAAAGTTTATGACCGTTACTCGCGAAGTATATATTTCAAGAAATAGAAGTATAACGTCATTCTATAAAGGTGTACATTTGAATTATATAAGATCATTTATTAGTTGGGGTGTGATAAACGCATCTTATGATTTTTTAAAAACAATCATTTTTTAATAGTAAGTAGCATTTTAAATATATACCTATATGTATATTTATACAAAGGAAAAACAATTCATTCTATCGTATAACGTGTTACTTAACAAACTATACGTACTTTGCAGTTGAAGCTACTAATCGCACACCTTTTTCTGCAACGATTCATGACGATTGCACACAAATAAAAAGGACTTTTACTAGTCTATACAACGTTTAGAATAGCATAGAAAAATATTAATTTCCTTGCTCGTGTTTGTAACTAAACAGTTTCGCAATATGAACAAATAAATATATACGATTCGTGACTTTTGCAACTGTAAAAATATTGGAAAGTATTATTTTCTTAACGTACATAAATAAATATAAATCATGTGAAATTTATCATTAATTTATCATTATTTATCTTAAATATAATTACAAACAAAACAAGTGCGAAAATTGTTCCCATTTTAGTAAATAAAATTAACTCGTATAAATGGAGGAGGAGGGGGAGGGGGGAGGGGGGAGGGGGGGGGGACATGACACTCGAAGTAATCAATTAATGTATAAAGTAGATTTCCAAAAATATATATATCATATTTTATTATTTAAAACATTGTAATAGTCCCCTATAGCAAAATTGGCAAAATAAAGAATGTATATAACAAAAATGAATAGAACCAGGGTTTGCATCAATGTTAATTAACAATTTTACAAAAAGTTTGTAGCTTATATTTTTTAATTTTATTATCGTATCTAAACTTTTTGCAAATATTCCTGTAACAAAAATGTGCGCAAATTCTTATAATTATTTTACAAACTTTCAAAAACAAATATTTTTTACATTACGATATGTAAAAAATGTATCGAGGTCAGATATGTTTATTACATAAAAATAGGTACATAACACGAATCATATCGTTAACGGATTTCCAGGGCGCATGCTCTTACGATATATTACTCATGCATACAATTAATATTATCTTGTATAAATATTGTAAAACTTGTCGATAAGTAACGTTTAAACATTTCAGTTATCAGTTTTCGTGTACACGCTCTTATTGTATCTTATTGGAAATCAAGTTTTGTAATCATCATCATCATCATCATCATGGGAGACTAAAAAGTGAAGTAATACAATATCATTTTGTTATTGTATATTTTGTATATTGTTTGTTAGCGAGCTATCGTTTAAAAGTAAGAGGGTTAATTTGAAGAGGAAAATCTGTATTTATGGATGAACCTGTCGAGTTTTGTATTTCCCGCGATTCGAAATAAACGAAATTTCATCGATGCGCACTGTATTGTGTAAATCGATGCGCCTCGGCCGCGGGCTTTTAGCTACTTTTAGCCCACTCCAATTTTTCTGCGTCCCGGTCTCGGTCTCGGTCCCGGTCCCGGTTTACGGGGCTTTTCGCCTCGTCGGAACGTCTCGAAACGTCACGATGCATGCTCTCGCCAGTCGTAATTTCGGATGAGCGTGCTTCGTCGTGAAATATCGCGTGTTGCCACTTGTATTACGGCGTGACTACTCGGTGACCGTGGATATGATCTCGTACTCTCGTCGCTCGAACGCTGGCCAGAGTCGAGTCGGACGATTCGTGGGAAACTAACATAACATGCGACTCGTCCTATCAACAACAATCACCGAAATTTCATCGAAACCGGAGATTTGCATTCGGCAGTACGGGAAGCTGCTCGTGCGGTCTCTGTAATCACGTTGAATAATGAGAATCAACGCAACGAAGATGAGCACTCCGATCGAGGAGAAGATTGATCAGAAGCTGAAGGTGAGATCTTAAGAAGTTTTCTTTCATTTCCTGTTAACGCTTGTAATTATTCGAATATTTCGAATGGCAGAGTAAACACTGCTACGAACTTTATTACACGATTATATTTCATACATTCTCGATGATTTCGCGTTAATCGTGCGTTCAACATTTTTAAAGGTACATTATCAACCTAACGAAATAATTATGAAAGAGTTATGTCACAGAAAATTATACTTTTTGCCTAAGTAAAATAAAAGTCTAGTATCGTTTCATCTTTTTATGTACTATTTTGGAAACGCGATTTAATTTAACTATGCAGCCGTTTAAGCGTCAGAATACATTAGAAAATCGATCCTACTCGATTCCGAACGTAATAAAATCTATTTGAACGTTGATTAAATTTCAAAAGTGTATTTTTGTAGTTTGATGCATGTATGCAGATACATACAAGCAACACAGTTAATTAATCAATATACAGAGAGTTTTTTATGTTAATTAATTCGGCATATTACTCTCTTTTTATTCTAATTTTCTGTTACGTTTTAGGAGAAGTGCTTGTTCCCTTTTATAAAGTGCCTTTTAAATTTTTAGTTAGTAGAAGAAAATTATATAATAAATAAATTTTACGATGGAAACATTATTTAATACTCGATCACGATGAAAGAATATTTTAATTTTTTTTTATTTTTTAAAAGGTGAGAACCGGGATGGTGAGCGTTAGCGATGGAAAAAGTAAACCTATACCGATGCGTTTGCAATTATCTATGGAGGTTTTGAAACTTCAAAGAGAAGACTTGGAGGTAAAGTTTACCGTAACCACCATTTTTATTCTAGTTCGTAACATTTTATCAATTATACGATCTATGTTGTTGTATAATATCAAAGACATCTTTTCTTATTATATGTATAGTTAGTAAACAAAATGTCACTGATTTTCAGCAGGCAGCGAATCACAATAAACCACCATTGGATGCTAAAGAGCGAATGGTCCAAATCACTAGACAAAAGGTTGGAGGATTAGGATTAAGTATAAAGGGGGGAGCTGAACATAAGCTTCCTGTACTTATATCTAGAATTTATAAAGGCCAAGCTGCCGATCAATGCGGCCAACTGTTTGTAGGAGATGCAATAATTAAAGGTAAATGAATTGTTTATAAAAAAAATTGTTAGAAATTGGTAATTTTACCATGCTCCAGAGTGTCTTCTGTTAATACTCTATGCACAATTTTGTAATAGTTCAACTTCTACTTTCTATGCAACCTGCATTGAATGCTTATTCTATTTATGTCAGACCTGTCGATATTGATTTCTTCTTTTGAAACAAAGTTTCTATGTTATCTGTCGATTTGTACCGCCAACTGAATCCTGCATCGAAGCTACAAAGGAAACTATATTAAACTACATTTTGCGTATAAAATTTAAATGCGTTTTTGTAACACAATTAGTTACATTTATAGTTTTTTGTTTGTAGGCATATTGATTTCTTTTTTTTTTGTCAAATATATGCAATGTATTTGTAGTGAACGGAGAATACATAACTGCATGTAACCATGATGATGCTGTAAACATCTTAAGGAATGCTGGTGACATAGTTGTTTTAACAGTTAAACATTATCGAGCAGCCAAACCATTTCTACAAAAAAATGGTAAACACGATTTTATGCACATATACAGTTACCTATCGTAATGTTTTACGTAATATTTGTGGAATATTATTTTTAGAAAAAGAAGAAAAATTAGATAACGTTGCAAACGGTGGCGCGGAAGACGACTGGCTTTCGTCTAACAGACAGGGTGGCAGTCCTAGGTGCGGTCACAGTCGACAAAGTTCAAATGCATCTGTTGCGTCGATACAATGTAAAAAATGGGTGGATGTTATAACAGGTTACAAGAATTATTAATGTTTTGCTTTTCTCTATTTACCGCGTGAAGACAAAAATTGATAAAAGAGTGCGTTCATCGTTACAGTTCCATTAATGATGGCATACGTGACAAGGTACATCTTTGGAACCGATAAATTAAGAAGAAATGCGTTTGAAGTAAGGGGATTAAATGGTGCTCGCACTGGTGTAATTCACTGCGATGACAGTGCTATTCTTAGTCAATGGTTGAAGTATATCACTGACAATATCACAGGCTTGACGCATTTGCAGGTAAAAAAAACTTGTTTCTTTTTAATCTATTAATTACTGTAAGTCCTTGGCTTGTACGATTAAATCGTTTTAATGGTTTTCGCGTAAGTCGAATTGTAGAAATTCCAGAATCAGGAGGATTCGTTTATACTTATTTTCAGATGAAATTGTATAATCGGAATTTTGGAGTGGGTGAACGTATCGAATACATGGGTTGGGTGAATGAAGCAGTAAGCAACAGTAATCAGCCATGGCAAAGTTACAGGCCAAGATTTTTAGCTCTGAAGGGGCCCGATTTGTTACTATTTGAAACGCCACCCGTAAGTTTTTTTATTTTAAAGTCAGTTGTATGATTAGTACGTGCATATATTGTACAATTAAGATATCTGAAATGTTATACGTGCTTACCCTGTAGTGTAACATTGGAGATTGGTCGCGATGCGCATTAACGTTTAAAGTGTATCAAACTATGTTTCGTGTAATGCGAGAATCTGAAAATGTAGACGAAAGACAGCATTGTTTTCTAGCCCAAAGTCCGGGTAAACCTCCGCGATATCTCAGCGTCGAAACAAGACAAGAACTTTTAAGAGTTGAAGCAGCATGGCACACTGCGGTTTGTTCAGCCGTTACACATTTAAAAGTTGGTATCGTTTTTTCTATGCATTTTACATTACTTTTAAAATATTCGTGATTTTTGTTATGTACACTTTTTCTCGCAGAGTAAAACGTTTCCCGTCACTTTTAACGGGAGAAGTGCTGGATTAACGTTAGAATGGACTCAAGGATTCACGCTTTCTTACGAAGACATTGGTGATTCCGTATGGCGTTATAAATTCTCTCAATTAAGAGGATCCAGCGATGACGGAAAGAGCAGACTGAAATTACACTTTCAAGAACCTGATAGCATAGCTATCGAGACAAAGGTAGGTATCTATAATCGACAACAAAGAATAAAATCAACAAATTATATTCATTGTATTTAATATTTTCTTTTTCTTTTCCTTTTTTTTTCTTCTTTTGTACATATATACATATATAGGAATTGGAATGTTCTCAACTACAGAATTTACTGTTCTGTATGCATGCATTTTTGACTGCAAAAGTTGCTGCAGTTGACCCAACCTTTTTAAAATCAACAACTCCATAAAGTTAAAGTAAGTACTATTGCCAATAAATCAGAAAATGAATCACTGTTCGACATTCATATGTTTACATAGGCGTACAGAAATACTTATGGTTAAAGGATTAGAACAAAGTTCATGTCAAATACTAGTCAATTTCCAAGAAGGAATGTTGTTTATGAGTTCTGAGAGGTTATATCAATTTTTTAATTGAATGCTTCCAATTTTATTTCCAAAAGAAAATATCGATGGACTTATTATGTAATTAATAATGCTAATTCCTAGAAGTTATTTTATTTATATATACTTTTATGTACCTTGCTATTGATTAAGCACTGCTATTTATTTTTATATATCGAACAAATTAGGTGTTTTTAGAAAAGATTTCAAGCTGACGGTAAAGCCTAACAGCAATTGATTTAATTTTAAAAGCATATTATTTTATATAATATTTCTCTTTTATATGAAAAACGTACTTGCATAATATTATGTAAAAAAAAGAAGAAAGAAACGTTACGTGAAAAATTAAAAAGTTCTCAATGCGCTCGTTCATGATTTTTAAGTTCCAATGATAAGGAGGTAATCTTCCTTGAGCAATGATTCACACATGAATGTGTCGAGTTACCTTTCAAGTATACGTGGTGCCTTAAAAACCATGAACAAGGTGTAATTAATAATAAGTTAAAAAAGAGCATCGAAGTTGTATAGTTCTTTAGAACGGCAAGTTTTATGCATCTAATGCCAATAAATATACACTTTACGAGAAATTTTATCTTGCGTTAAATACAAAAATATGAGATTATATTAGTGTAATATTAATTTTAAATCAGTATTAATTCAATAAAACAAAATTATGGCGTAACAACCTAATAGCAATAAGTAGTAACATTAGACCATGGTGGCCATCTATGAAAAAATTAATTTATTAATATATATATATACATATAAATAACGAGAGATAGATCACAGGGAGCAAACATATGAATCATCGAGGCTTGTTATTAGACAAGCTTTATAAATAACTGAAGCGTCAATCTTTTTAATGGAATTCAGCAGTGCATTTTATAGAAATTCCGATTTATATTTGTAACGTTAAGTTAATCGCAAATTCTAAACTATAAATTGTAAAATTTATTTATACTTTCTGATTATGTTTCGGTACAGAAAAATTCTAATGCACAAAAGTTTGTTTCATTGCGTAACGAGAATCTATTCTTCTCTATGTCTTTTATCATCTTTAAAAGTTCTAACGTTACTAATTACACGAGGTAACATACAGAACTAATATCACACTCTGTGCAATTAATCTATCAATTTATAATTCTATATAGAGCAATAAATGTACATTGAATGAAGAAACAAAACAAATACCATTTAGTACGCAAACTGCACTTTGTATTAATCACAATACACAATTTCTATCATTAGGATATTATAAGAATTTTATCATAATCGTCGCAGAAAGGAATAAAAGAAGCACGTGGTCACCGTTGCATACATCAGTACATTTTTGTTTGTCGATCGGTCATCGAAGATCATCAGCTAACGATCTATTATTAATAAGATTAACTTTTTTTTACGAATTATGTAAAAACAATTTTTCAAAATAAGGAGATTATTAAAGATTAAATTTTCATTGCACATTTTAAGGGTCTCCGGTTACTCGTAGAAAGTGCCTATACAAATATACATATATAATACAATAGGAATTATGAAAACAAATTTGTTTTCATGTATAATATAATTAATTTCAACTGTTTTATTCTCCTAGTCTAAACTATAAGGGTGTTACCATGGTCAGAATTTTTGAATACTATTGTAATTTAATTATCACCGAGAGGCACTCTAGAAAACAAACATCGCTTTATTGTATTAGAATATTTTATAGTATTTTGCGTAAAACGATGTATTATTTATGTTCTTCGTTTAGAACATTATTACACACACACACACACACACACACACACATACACATATAGTGATATTGAATGATAATGCAGTTAGAAGTTAAGCAAAACTCATTACTGAATTTAATTACAGATGCATTGCGGTGAGTTTTTAT
The DNA here is from genome assembly GCF_013123115.1 of Colletes gigas. Taxonomy (NCBI): domain Eukaryota; kingdom Metazoa; phylum Arthropoda; class Insecta; order Hymenoptera; family Colletidae; genus Colletes; species Colletes gigas. Next base: position 107,977 of record NW_025106724.1, read on the forward strand.
AAAGTTTAATGCTGTTAGCAAGAGCGAAAATAGTTGAGAATGCAAATACAGGGAGGAAATACTGTTTATAGGCATATCCACTTGTTAGATTTGCAATAAATAAACGTGTAATATCCGATAACGTATAAATAATACCAGAACAAACTAATGCATCCAGGAAGCAATTGTAATTGTGTGTTATATTTATTATTAAGCGAAGAATATGTTACGATATTCCATAATGACATTGCTGTTTTCTATTATACGCATACATCGCATGCATTCTATAGTTAAATTTAGATTATTATAAAGAACTGCACAATTATATTGTATAGGTAAAATAAGCAAGAGAACGTGAAACTGATCTGCAAAAGTTCAATATAATGCTACGCATAGATATTTATTTGACATTGACTACTTCTTTCTGAGATTAATTTTTATAATACAATCATTGGAGAATCCATTCAAGAGTTTATAATTTATTAAGAGATATACTCGAATAGAAATACATACGACAAATTATAAATGTATCTAATACGTTAAAGTGAAATTGTGAACGGATCGATATTGCCATAACTTTTTGTATCGTTTGCTATCGTACAAGATTTTTTTACAGTATAATAAATCTTTAACGTTATAACGCTTTAATGGATTCTGTGGTGTATCGATATTTATTATATGGATACTTTAATTCATTCTATGTTACACGACAGTATCAATGTACATAAGAAGAAAATGGCCATACATTTCCTAAATATTAAGCTTTAAGTTTGAAACAACTGTTATTCTAAAATCCCATTTCTCCCTAATTCTCGCCGAATGTCAGGGAAATTTGTTTCGTGACGGTGTTAGATTGACGTGGGATTAAAGAATTACTGTCTGGTAAAAGTAAAAGAGCACAAAACATTCTTATTTTATATTTTAAAATATAGTTTATGTGTTATAATGTCTATCCTCCCATTGACAATATGTTTTAAAATATATTATTGTTAGAAGTTACAACAGCGAATTCATAATATTTTTTACATTCCTACTCCCACAATGATTGTGTGTTCATACTAAATTTGACGTATTTTTCGAACAAAGAACATAATTATAAACTGTAATTACAATACGCTATTCGTGATGAAACTAGGAAAATCAAATTACATCTAGTTACTTTACGAATCGAAAATTTAAAAAATACTGGCTTTACGGTTATGTTTTACAATCCTACAAATTATTTGCATCTTCGTGTTTACAAAATTTTTGAATTTCGATATCGTTGCTTCTTTCATAATAGAAAGTTTACATAAATAACAAGCATTAATATTCATTGGCGTATACAAAATGTTCAACTTGTTTCTTATAACTGTCCATATACATGCATACATATGTATGCAGTAGCGATACATAGCTCCTAGAAAGTTTGTTCGTTCATTAATTCCGTGCGCCAGTGAAACAAGAGCTACACGCGTCTATTTACTTTTGTTTTTATCTTGTTAATTTAGAAAAAATCATTGTGAAACGTTAAAATAAGAAACTATTTCGTTTTTTATTTAAACGTGTATGCGTAGATATCGATGATATTAGATTTTATTGAATTATAGTTCCGAGTAGCACGATTTTCGGCTGCGCTACGTCTTAATTAACAATGAGCAATAAGTGTGGAAGAAGGTATGTTGATATTGTTTATGTGAAAAAATTGAGCTGTCAACTGGATAACGTATTTTCGTTGTTCGTATCGTGAACGCAATCGTTGAGAAAGTATTCGCTATAAAGTGACAACCTGACTTCTGTATCAATATGGCGGCGAATCTTGAGGAAGAGCAAAGTTTAAGAGAGTGCGAGGAATACGTGCAGAGACACAATATTCAACAAGTTTTGAAAGACTGTATAGTGCAACTGTGCGTGGGTCGTCCTGAAAATCCTATATCTTTCTTGAGGGAATACTTTCAGAAACTGGAACGGGTATGTATCGAATTGTATTTTCTGTAAATAACCTTAGATTTTCTTTCCTTTGTTTCGTCTCCGGTTGCAAACGGCGAAATTATTAGGTCATTTAATAAGTAATGCTGTTCTTTTGATAACCATGACAGAAACCAATAAAAATGGACACGACATGTATCTGTCCATTTGGTACAAATGCTAATGTAAATAGAAATGTTTTTCTAACATTGTACCAAAATTTGTCAAATATATACATACAGAATGTTTAACTCGTTTTAGGAAGTAAATGAAACCAAAAGATATATTCGACGTGTTGTATTAAAAGAGCTCTAAAGGGGAAGCGAGAAACCTTAGTAACCAAAGTATCTCGAGTATGCAAAGAACATTGTTAGTATAGCCAGAGAGCTATAGTCTTAAAGACTAACCGTATGCATTTAGATAAACAAGAGTAGTAAACAACATGGTATATTTTCCATTGCCTAGGAGAACTCACGATCTTAGCGTAAAGGAAACATACGGAAGGACGAGAAACATGTAACGTAACTTTGTCATTTTCTAAAAGAGGAACAGAAGAGTGGCATTGCTTATTTATCGACTTGGTAATTTAGTTATTAACGTTATACATTGATAGTATTAGTTAGGTATGCGTCGAATGTGTTTTATTTTTTATTTTTCTGTTCTATTTAATAAAAGCTGGGAAACTATGGTTAAATATTTCCCTAAAAAACGGGTTAAAAATGTTGAGACCGTGGTTTATTTGTAATTATTAAATCACTGTCCAAGCGTTCTTCTAGCAAAGAATATTGCACCCTTTAACAAATATTCTGTGTGCGTTTATTCTTTGGATGTTGATTTATTTTTCTAAAACCGCGGTAAAAGTTAATTCGGGAAAAGTATTTTGCGTCGAACGTGCGCACGATTTTTAACATTGTAACAAAAATATTCGACGCTTCGAACTATTTTTAACGCGAAAAAACAATTTTTCGAGAGCTTCGCATCGTGTTCGGTCTAAAATAAAGTCGAGTATGAAATAAATAAACACGACTGTCCTGGTTAACTGAACGGTGATAGATTATTTTTTGGACGCGTGTACGTAGATTTATCGAAAACTGTGTATTTCAGAGAAAATTGTAGAAATATTTAGTGGCAGAGAATCGGCACCTAACGTTATCGAGTGTAATATGTACATAATTCTAAATTCACTGTTTCATTGTAAAATTTACCTAATTTATATCTGAACCGTTTCGTGCAATGTCCAACAAATTTTAAACACATTTTAGTAAATACGTCCTATATAGGTACGATAAACGTATTATGTAATCGTGAACGAAATGTAACTCTCTTACGTTTGCTGTATCTTTTTGGTACGAAAGTATCAAGTAACTTATCTTTTCTTCGAATTATACTGCATCGTCCTTGACAAGATTTTCGTAGTTTCGAAAACAGCTATGAAACATTTCGGTGTTTCCTTAGCTATCTCCAGTGCTGAACAAAAGTATGTGACATAGTATGTAATCATAAATACTTACTTAAACATTTATAAGAAAATAATATAAGTATGTTTTATGGGAAGTTTCAAGTTTAATAAACGTTAGAATAAAAGTTAGAATAAACGTTGGAAATTATACATGAGAAATTTTGTTGTAGCAGAAGAAAGTAGAATTTTCGTTGCTGGGTCTCGAATTTGATGAAATTCAACCGTGCATTAGAGTACTGTGATACTTGGGTAGCGTATATCGTGCGAATGATCGATACCACTTGCCATTTCATAGCGAACAGCGTGAAGGAAAACATACACACATGGAAGTGTTAAATCTCGCGAAATCAGGGGCGAAGGGGGTGGTGGGCACGCCACAGCATCAGAAGGTCCGATCGCTGTACATGCACACACATACACACACACGCACACACACACACGCGCACACACACACACACACACACACACACACACACACACAGGGATACAGAGACGACAGGCCAGTCGATCGGTGTGTGCGATATATGTGTCGACGGTGATTTGCACAATTGTAACAAGACAGATATACGTAAGTACTGTTTGTACGTGTAACTTTTTGTTCTCGGTAACAGAAACATTTTTCCAACGATTATAATTTATTTTCGGAATGTTTTCAAGCCCCCCTGACGGATACTCGTTCTCGGTGGTAATTGTAGCTTGGAGCAAAAAATAAAGATATGGTTTGTTACAGTTAGACGAATGAGCCTGTATAGGGGCAGCTCTAAATATAGAATATGCTCGAAATATAACGAGGCGCGCAACCTTAGCCAACAAGCGACGAAAGACCGTGTGTGTAAGCGCGTTGGTCGCGTTCGTCGCGTCGTCCTCGAAAAATGTGCGAAGCGCGCTGCGACGGAACGTTTTCGACGGACAACGCCGGAAGTAGGTACCTACATACGTTGAGCCATTTCGTTCGGTTTTTCTTCTGCTAATTCGTTATCCATTGATCCGACAGTATCGTGGAAAAATTTCGCAGTGCATTCGTCGCGAAGCTTTATTTACCGTTCGGCGTTCCGGCATCATCAGGCAGCGTCGGGCAGCGTCCAGGCAGCGTCGGGCAGCGTCGACCTCGCGAGCAAACGCCGCGCGCCACGATAGATCGTTGTCGCATTAATCGAATTTGGCGAGGCCTTAGAAAATTCCGTAGCGTCGCGGACTCGACGTCGTGATCGGAGAAGGATCGTTTCCCGGGATTGACGTTTCTCCGTCGATTGGTGCGTCGCGATCGTGAAAGGGATATATTCCGTGAGAACCGGATCGGTGTGCGACCAGTGTGGACCAAGAAAGACATTCGGCCGCGTAAAAATCGCCGAACAATCGAAAACCGAGTACAGAGTCTAATATCTCGAGAAATAATGAGCGAGGTACGATCGTGAATTCGGATCTTACTCGAAGTTCACGCGTACTCTTTCGAAATGTGCGTTTTACCGCAGGGTGTCCGAAAAATGGATTATTTTCCAACAAAAAATTGTATCACGAGAAATGTAAAAATTTCTGAATTTCGGTCTTTATAATACCGGTATTTTGGTCCCTGCCAAAAAATCTATACCGTGTATTTTGAGACACCCTGTATGGTTCCACGGCTTGTTGGTCCTTGGAAACGACATCTTGAATAGAAAGGATTCGAGATTCACGTTTCAATAATTGCTACGGTTGATTTGCTTTGGTTTGCTGATATTTCAAAAACACCACTATGCATGAACAGAATATAACTAATACGTATTCTAATCGCTGCTCTCTTTTATACTATAATCGTTAAAAGAAAAGAGAAGCGGTACAATTATTAATTTTGTTGCGATTTTTAAAAACAACCCATCGAAGAAGATGGAATTTTACTACGTGTTAGGACCATCGACCGATCAACCTTGACACTATTCTCTCCTTTTAATTGGACGTAATCGTTAACACAGTAGTCGTGACATTTATTACAAACCAGTATTATTTGAACGTTTCCGTAATGCGTGCAATGGCTTGTAGCATTTATAATGTTAGTGCGATAGCGCGTAAGTAGACGAAAGGACGTCTTTTAATTTATTATTTTCCAATGTCTAATTATACCGTTGAAATGTTGTATTTCTAAACAAGCAACGACATTGACGAGTGTTTGATGATAGTTATAGTTATTGGTTTGTTGGGTACTTGATCGTATAATAATAGTGATCGATAGAAAAATGGATTCCAAGTAGCCAGGCGTGATTTATCGTTCGATCGTGTTGTTTCTCATCAAGTTTCGCGACGCGTGTCTGCCGTGGTTATATGCCCGATTATTCGACACGATTTTCTCACCAACGATATTTACTTTTTACAGTTTCAAATCTGAATAGAGCAAGTTTACATAGTAAATTGGATTACCACGAATCAATTGCAAGAAAAAGACCGGTGCAAGGGATTGAGTTTTGTTTACGAGCGATACGTTTCATGTTTTTCTACATACATATGTAGTTACTATAGTGTGCTGCTACACGTTTACAACAAGGCACTACTCATCCGTGAAAACGCCAAGTGACCTATAGCATTATTTACTTACCTTTTACGTCCATGCTGATCGTTCATAAGCCGTGTAATATTTTAAGACTTGTATAATTTTACAACGAGCAATCAACTTATTAGTTCCCCTTCCTCTCTTCAACAAACAAGCATTAAAATTGCCGATATATTAGGGGCGAAGATAAGTGGAAATCGAATAATATTTTCCATTAATTTCTATCGCCTTTTCCCACCGTATTGATAACAAGTTGATAAACGACCGACTTTCAAGAGTAAGCGTAAGAGTAATTGGTACGTATGTATGTATTACGAAAAATCAATAGAAACGAATAAAACTGTATTGAAAGATACTGGATAAAACCAGGTATGTTCAAACGATGGGAACTTTTGCGTATTCCTGATAGTATCGTCGAGCATTTTTATATGTATATATAAAATTTCTTTTTTTTTTTCTTAAAAGAAATTCTTAGATAATTAGTAGTCGAAGCATTATTTAAAACGGCTACGGGTCTGTGATCGTCAAGACACTCTTTATATTTAGAAAATTTAGAAGGGCATATGATTAATGGAAGGGCATAGATAGCGGTGCGCATGTCTATATAAAATTGACTTAGAAAGACGCCTTAGCATTATCGGCGCGTCTTGCAGCCGGACACGTTCGTTTATTGTCTAAATTTAAGTAAAAGTAGAAAAAAAAAGGAATCGAGGACAGCAGCGTGAGACATGGTGCAACAGGCAAGTAAAGCAAAATACGTGGATCTGGGGTGTAAATTTAATAATCGATGCATGCGATTCCCATGTAATAAAGCGAATTAAATAAATTAACGAGCGTTTTTGTTGGTATAATTTTGTTTTATTGCTCACGAGAACGCAAAGAAACGATGTGAGCTAACCGTCGCTCGGATCGGATAAAGAATTTAATTAAGTTTATTGGTAATTTCAGGAGCAGGCTCACGATGCGAAGCAGCAAATTGCGACCAGTCCAGAGGACACCGAGGACATACCGGCCGGCCAACAGGGTCCTCAAGTTCCTCGGCGCAGAGGTGGCATTTCCGCGGAGCCGGTCTCCGAGGAGGATGCGACCAGTTACGTTAAAAAAGTTGTGCCTAAGGATTACAAGACGATGGCTGCGCTGAGCAAGGCCATCGCTAAGAACGTCCTTTTCGCTCATCTGGACGAGAACGAACGCTCCGACATATTCGACGCCATGTTCCCGGTCACCTTTCTACCTGGAGAAGCTATCATTCGTCAAGGTGTTTATCTTAAATGGTAGATCATTTCAGTCTTAAACCACGTTGACTGTGGAACGTCGCGTGGGTTAGCCGACAGTCAACGTGTTCATCTAACCATACGTATACCTTTTGAACGATATTAGTGCATCGCGGCGGTGCACTATGATCCAGAACCGTTACCTTTATGCGTTTGCAAATACGGAATAAGCGTGTTTGTTCGCGAATGTCAATATGTACATTGATTCGAGAAAACAAATCTTATTCGATTAAAGAGATTGATTTGTTATCTAGACAATAACGTGCCAACTCTGGTTCACATCGCACACACGCACGCACGCACGCACGCACGCACGCACGCACGCACGCATCGCGTAGGCAGAGTACACTCAATTACTTTATTGTTCGGTGTAAAGGTTAACTGGTTTCATGGTTGGTGATATTATCAAAGGGGTTATTTAAATGTTCTATTTTTTTTATACATACATTACTCCTGTCAACAGTGTTTGCCGAACGAAATGAAATTTAATTTCGTGTTTCGAAAGGTGACGAGGGTGACAATTTTTACGTGATCGATCAAGGAGAAGTCGAGATATTCCTGAACGGCGAATTAGCCACGACGATCGGCGAGGGTGGAAGTTTTGGGGAGCTTGCGTTGATCTATGGTACACCGCGTGCAGCGACCGTTCGAGCGAAAACCGACGTGAAATTATGGGGTATCGACAGAGACTCTTACCGTAGAATCCTCATGGGCTCCACTATACGAAAACGAAAAATGTACGAGGAATTTCTCTCCAGAGTTTCAATTTTAGGTGGGTTTAATAACACGAGCCAACATTGAAAAAACATTCGATCGAAATGGTTCTTACGACTAGATTTTATTCCACGTTTAGAATCTTTGGATAAATGGGAACGGCTTACGGTAGCAGATGCTTTGGAACCAGTGGCGTTCGACGATGGCGAGACGATAGTCAGACAGGGTGAACCTGGCGAGGACTTTTATATAATCGTCGAGGGTACTGCCGTAGTTCTTCAACAACGTTCAGAAAACGAGGAACCAGCGGAAGTTGGTCGGCTAGGACCATCCGATTACTTTGGTAAATTTTCCTTACTTTGCAGCTTAGAAGGAGAACGCAAGACCTTCGGGTCCTTGGTAGCGAAGAAAATCTTCTCCTACTTCCTTCCTTCCTTCACTATCGTTGCTTGATTACAGGTGAAATTGCATTGCTCTTGGACAGGCCAAGAGCTGCGACCGTAGTGGCACGAGGTCCCTTAAAATGCGTAAAGCTCGATAGAGCAAGGTTTGAACGAGTTTTAGGCCCATGCGCGGATATCCTGAAACGTAACATCACCCAGTATAACAGTTTCGTGTCCCTCTCCGTATAAATTGCTGTTCAAACGACCGGTTATCAGTCAGACACAATTTCTTTTTATGGAAATGCGTTTCCTTATACCGTGTTAACATTTTTCATTTGAATAACGTATAAGTAATTATCGTATTACGTCAGCCAAAAATATGCGTGATAGAAGAATTCTATATGGCAATCCACGTGTCGCGTCGCGTCGTTTTTTTCAATATTTCAAATATCATCTTTTTAATTATTCTCATTAGTCGAAATTTCTAATCGTTCTTATCAATTGAATGCTGAACAATATTTAAATCTTCTTTGATTATTATTCGTTTGGAATTGAAATTAATTTTCAGCGCGATCGACGACATACGTAATTCTGATTACGCAAACAATTGGAGTAACTGAAAACGCCGCGATACAGAACTTTATTACGCACCTTGTAACTCGCAACACGACGCTATACAACGCGATCTTGTAATCTCTTTTACACGAACGTTTCTCGAGAGTGTTAATAAATATGCGAGAATAAAAAAATAATCGGTAGATGTATGTTTATCTCGCAACATTTGATGATCGAGATTGAATAAATGAAAAATTTTATTGTGTTATTAAATATTCAGAATTTTGAATCACTATTCTTTTTCTTACCGCAGTATTTCGTTTCTATTATTTATTATATTAAATTTTATCAATGCGAATTTAATCGTTCTATAGAAGAATGGAATAAATACGGTCGTGTGCATTTCATGATGTAGCAATTAATTTATATTCATATACGTGTATGATTTAGGAAAAAAATATAAAAAGAAAAGTATATTAAACTTGAATATTTATATAACATTGGATTTAAGCAAAAGCTCTGATGTAACGTCGCACAATTTAATCGAGAATCTGTGCACAAAGAATTAATAAAAAAAAAGCCTCCTTCGAAGCTTGTATCAAGCAGTATTAAACATGATTATATTAATAATAATAAAAAGAAAAGCATTGTGTTGCTTGATACAATTTTGTGATTTTTATACTTGCAAGGTAACTAACGAACATTGCAATTTTTAATCGAAACATATCTATATTGCGAACCACGAACATGTTTCAGACAAAATTCTGTACAACTATATTCTTTGCGTCTGTTAATTTTTAACATCATTATACGAATCGGATATTATTCATCGTTTCCACGTTTATATAATTTTCTCGAGACAGATCTTTTAATCCTTTATTGCGTACTAAAAATATTTTCAATAAATTCTAAAATTAGGTAATGAACAATTTCTAACGAATGTAGGAATTATTCGGGTATATTGCTTTGCCAAATATTCAGGTCACGATATTTAATAACAATATAACAAATACTATCGAGTTTTTTTATTTGAATTTTATAATCGAGGTTCCCTGTAAATTCGTTAGATTCCAGTAACGCATTAAAAATAATATAACATCGAAAAAATTAAATAATTTATTATGCACAACACCCATGTTCGAATGCGATCGTACAATGAAATGTCTTTTCTTCTTTGAAATATGACCCTTTGTACCCGTTGTTTCATGCGTAGAAATAAAATTCTCAATAATCGAGAATCGATAACATATACTACCGAGGGAGGGAAGCATTGTCTTGCGGGTAAACACTTAAAAAGATAAAAATAAAACACTCATATCACACGCGAATGGCGTTCAGCGCCAATTAATCTGTCCCGTAAAAAGTTCCAAATTGTCGATTCTTGAGCGCGTGTAACGTTGTTGAAATACTTTCTCGGAGTCGATGTTCCATATCGTTTTTACAATACATTCACAAACTCGTTGGCCTCCGTCGTTGATTTCTTTGTTTTCTTCTCTCTTGTCGCGTCCCGTTCCGTTCAAACTCACGATGCTCCATCAAGAAGTCGTTGAATATCCGTATCTAGCGCGATGATGTTTCTCCGTACGTGCCTGCTCAATCAATTCCAAGTATTCTTCGCGTTTAAACGAGGGACAGAGACAATCACTGCTTTTTATTCGACGCGCGAGATCACGTAGTAAATCCATGGCATGAGATTTTTCAAATTCTTCCTCGACGTAACGATTACGGATTGTCTTGTTGAGCGAAAGAATTGGCAATTGGTTAAAAGATTCGGTTCCATGTTGTGGACAATGTTTAAAAAGACATTTAGAATCATCAAACAAAGGCGGTAAAAAATACGTAACGATACATCAACGAACAGGGGAGAGAGAGAGAGGGTGGGGGAGGGGGCGGGGGGCTGGCTGGCTGGCTGGCTGGTATCGAAGAATTCGAAATTTGACCGAACGAGAATTTTCTGAAGATGACTTCTGATCGGCTTCCTTCTTTTTACGAGCTTCGGTTTCATACCGAGTGTTATTGAGGTAGTTGCGGATCATCGGAACGATTATCCTATTTTTTTGTACAATTTTTTTTTTTCTTTTCTTTTCTTTTCTTTTTTTACTAGCCCGTAACAAAATTCCTCGCTTGCGATTATGTATAAACAATGGGCTGAGATTAAGACATTATGTACAAATTAACGTAGGGAGAAATTTCATTTACAAATCTGTTGCTCGACAAATTCGTGTCGATCAACGAAGAACAATGATTGCAATTGGATAGCAAGAAGAATCATTGCGAGAGGGTAACGTGTATCATGATATATGCACATGTATATGCATATGTATGTATCAGTCACATACGCATATACTGGAAAACATATGCATATAGACACACGTAGAAGGCTTGTGCCTAGAGTAGTGTGCACAACACAATGGCTTTTGTTATGCATCTTCGACGAAAAAAGAAGAGAGTCATGTTGCTTTTACCAAGCACCTAGAGAACCACTGCTTGTCTTGCAGTCGATTAGATGTTGTTCGGGATCAGCATAAACCAATCCGAATTCACTGACAAATTCATAAAACTTGTCCAAAGATTCAAAGGCCAATTCTGCTACGACGAAATCAACCGCCAAATTTTGCCGGTAGCTAAACAGCAGAAGAAATGTATCATTAGACAATTGCGCGTTAATTGCATGCGCATAAAAACAAAGTAATTTATAATACAGAGAAATAATAACTAAATATAAAAATAGTCATTTTCAGCTACGATATCCTGTAACAGAAATCTATGTATGATTATAAATTGTTAAAAAAAATTATCATACAATCCTTCGCTTCGCTTCGCTTCCATTGCATAACGACGTAATACCTGTATAATAATTTTTTTGGGAAAACTGATCACTTCCCAATAACGACGAACAGTTACAACAAAAATGGCTTTTAAATATATTTTCGACGCGTATGTGAAAACATACTTAAAAATTAATTAAACCTAATGGTACTGTTGTATCATCTAACGCTAAATATTCTTAACTTATTCCTGTCTACGAAAACGTCTATGAAAAAGCAATATTGTATATTTATAGACTCGAATAAAAATCGAACGCGTTTAGCAATGTTGTACAACCTACCAGAAAAAGTGCAAACAAAGTAAAACGTTCATCATCAAATACTAGCTATTACCGTTATATCTAATCGTTATTTAAATATTTACGATAGTAGAAAAATGCAGTAATGTTTTCGTTGATAAAATGGCGTGAAACATCGATTTGGAAACGTTCTAATGAATTGAAATAAATGGTGAGTAGCAAAGGATCTAGTACATACGACTTTATCATGCACTTTAATGCATTCTTGCGTTCCCTTGCAGCGAACCAATCCATCAGAAAAGCCGCCATCCTTGGAGCAGCAGTGTACAATTTGAAAAAAGCATGGAAATTACCCAGCCACCATGCGGAACGTACTTTCAATGCATGCTTTATGCATTCGTCGTTCTTGTCCTCTTTCGACAATGCAGCTAAAATAGTTGTTAAATCTGTAAAAAAAATATTAACGATTCGTAGTTTCCTCGAGCTGTAACTTAGTTTATTTTTCGGTAGCGAATAATAGATTTCTATATTCGTTACCTTGTGTGTTTTTCGTGAAAATATAATACAATATTCGGTATGCGATAAATTCACACCGATTTTCTCCTCCGACATCTTGATACAGCATCCTCAACTGTGTCTGACACTGATTGAACTCTTCGTGATCGCCTTTTTCTAGAGCTACGCGGGCATGTGTTTCGTATACGTGGACTGTAAATGCATCTCTTATACCTTGTACGGTAAGGTCTTGACGAATAGATTTAAGTTGATCGCAAGCATATCTATAGTCTTGTTCAGCCACCCAGCGCTTCTTGACATGTGCCAAAGAATTTTGGAGTACACTTACCGGTCGTACAGCGGAGGGAGCCGGAGCCTGTAACAAACAAGTTGCAAGCGTTAGGTTTTGCAATAAGATTTGATCGATTGCCTCGGTAGCCGAGGGGTTCGGTGAAAAACAGGCAGGCACATGCGCGCTCAATATTTTCCTTTAGTTTTCCACTAAACTTCTCTATCTCGTATAAAGAAAGAAACGAAATCTTACAGACGTTAGACGCAAATACGGTTTCTCTATATCCTTGCATATCCCAACAATGTGAAGTCCGGTAAAATCAAAGTCACCGGAAGGATCGTCTTTAACACCGTTGCTGACCGTCCTAGAAATGCTGTCATTAAATCTTGCGGCGCGTTGCTGCAATTTCTCCTTGGATCCTAGTTCCTCAGTGTTGCCTGTAGCTAAACCAAACTCTGAATAGAAATGTGATTTCATCTGTTTAGTCTTCTTTGCTTTCTTGCCGCTGTGATTTTGTTTGTTTTTAGTAGATTTTTTCGATTTTAACGACTTATAATCGTGTTCCCGATCGCTAACGTTGGACGATGACGACGTGCTACGTCTGTACTTTCGGGACGGTGGGCTACGTGTATTCGAACGCGATCTCGACTTGGATCTCGATCTCGATCTCGATCTCGACCTCGACTTTGATCTTGATCTTGACCTAGTCCTCGACCTCGACCTCGACCGTTTGTGATTCACAGAGAGACGCGCGCCAAGCCGAGCCCCGAGAGAAGTAGAGAGACCTGGCTTGCGCAAGCCTCCCTGTGCATTCATTAGCGGATTCGCCAAATTGTTCAACTTTAACGTTGCTTTCTGTGGCTTTATCGTCATGGTCATACGTTCGCTGTGAATACTAGGCAAAGGTTCTTGGTCCCAGTCCTTTACCCAAAGCGAACCATCGTTCGCAGCACGAGTTATCTTTCCTTTTAATATAATCTCAACTTGATCCTTGTCCACTGCTGTTTTGCATTTCTCGTAACATCTGTTTACATAGTTTTTCAAGCTGTCGGGCCAATCTCCGACTGGACTGGCAGTTGTCATCACAGAGGGAGTACCTACCGCTGGAGAACCAGCACTAGGAGTTGTATTAACGTTCGTAGTAACAGGTGTAGTAGGAGTGGGAGAGTCTTCGATCGGTGGAGGAGGAGCCGCTACTTCACGCTGTGCGGGAGGTAAGGGTGGTAGTTCGGTCTTCAAATTGGGACCCGGTACGAAATTCGTCGTTGGATTGTTCGCCTGAAAGCTATTGTTGAATTGAGCTGCTAAGTTTTTGTTCCGCTTACGTTTTTTCTTTGCAGCTCCACTATTGCCAGACGGAGTAAACGCCAACCCGTTTTTCTTGTTTTGTGCATTAAAACGAATCTGATTGTTATATTCTGTAAACAAAGACACGCATTGTTCATTTTACAATTTTTCTTCTGTTCCGCCCTTTTGCTCCTGCATGTTTTCACGTCTACACGTTTCTTGTTCTGTATACGTGCTTTCGAGCAAAAGGGTTCAAGACTCGATAAATTTATCAAAATAAAACTTACGTGACATATCACCGTGCATACCGTTCCAATTACCATAGGGAAACGAATTATACACGTATCCTTGATGGGACTGCATCAATGGTTGGATTTGACTGTTGTGCTGCTGCAACATCTGCACGGATGGCGGTGGTCCAGGTGGCAAAGGAGGAAGATCCGATTCGTCGTCCAAAGACATTGGTGTTCCAGGTACAGGTGGCTGTTGATGAAGCTGTTTCCCCTGAGTGTTGCCCTGCTGCTGCTGTTGCTGCTGCTGCTGCTGCTGTTGTTGCTGCTGCTGTTGCTGTTGCTGCTGTTGCTGTTGCTGTTGCTGCTGTTGCTGTTGCTGTTGTAGTATCTGCTGTGGAGTAAAATGTTGTCCATACCCTGGCATCATTGCATGATAATAATTAAATATTTGCCCTTGATGAGGTACACCTTGATACCCGGGTCCATATAATTGCCTGCAAACAAAAGGTAAAAACAATTATACATACAATGACAAACAGCTGAAATACTTGGTGTATCAAAAGATACAATATTAATTTTGTGCATTAATATTTCAGATATTTCATTTATTCGATACGCATATCTATAATTATCCAAATTGTACTCGTATCGCATTTATTACTCCAGAATTAGGTCAACGGAAATATTTCTTTTTTGGATGCATCGTTTATATATTTCTCTGTTAGATTTCTTTAAAAAAAAATAATTTGATCGAATGAAATCGAAAGGGTTGAAAACGGACAAACGTTGAAAGAAAATCGTAGAACGTTACGCCTAGCTGCGCCATTTCCGATACGACTTCATAATTTTTCTGATCGAAGCGCTAGGTGACTCATTGTTTCCGTTATGCAATAAATTGGCGATCATATAGATAATCGAAATGTAAAATTACCCCGAATATGGAGGGAACATGTTGTGAATATTATTTGGCGAGGGATATTGCCATGCCATGTTCGCCATCGAGCCTATTCCAAGTTGTGGCTGTTGCTGAAATGGCTGCTGTTTCTTCTGCGACGCTGTAGCCTCGCCTTCTGACATACCGTGGAAAAAATCAGAAATACTTAAACTATTTTACACTTTATGTTTCACCGCCGTAAATGCGTTTTGCATTACCACGAATCTACTCCAAGCAAAAGGCTTTTATTAAAACATTTCACGAATAAAATTGCACTTTATCGAACCGTAACACGCGTCAGACGTAACGACCGAACAGGTTCGAGTTAAAATGGAGCCGATGCATCGTGCGATGCAACTCGTTGCTGTTAGACGGCAGCATCGTCGCGTAAATTCGAGCCACCGAAAGTAACGTTTCGATATAACATATAACATTTTTAAACATTGTCGAAAGTATTTGTACATTGGTACGTTGGTATTTTCTTTTATTCCGAATAATATTATTACGCGTAAGTCTTATTTCATTATACGAGATTCGTTTACATAGGAAATTTCGAAAATTCTGTTATTTAAATTCATACCGTTGAGGAACTTGTGAGAGTTAGTTGACACCTATAGCCCTCTAGCAGCGATTTAAAGAAACATGGTCACAGTCAACGCAAGGTTCTGTACCGAGCTTGAGTTTTGTTGGGGTACCGAGGTTCGAGTGCAGCAAATGAATGCAGTGTAAGCACAGGCGAGTAGATTTTATTAAAAGTTCATTTATACCTTGATTTCAGAGTGAATTTAAATGAAATCGGTGAGTGTTCGTAGTGGTAACATTTTATAATTGTGTTCCTGGTGTTAGACTTTTCGATTTGTTTAGCAGTTTTGGACGTTTCCGCGGATGGGATCGCGGAACAAAATAGTTAGGGAAACTGTACAACTACATGCCTATACATATTTTAGAAAAAGCACACTTAACAATTTCTGACGTTTTCTATTTTATTATATTTTCAAATGTTCATATTATCATTTGTAACGTAGATTCATTTTGCGTATAACGAAGGGCTTGTATGGCGTGCAATCTAAGTAGGTAGCTGTGTGTTGACGATTATTTACGTCGGTTCTTCTCTCGTTCTCTCGTTGATCGGCGCAAACAATTTATAGGAAACAATTGTCGATGGGTGTTATTTAACGCTGGCGGAGTAACGTAACGAAACACCCAGGTAGTTTTGCAACGAAATGGTAGAAACGGAATATGGCCTAGCGCGAGTGTAATACTATATCCAATGGATATCGAATGAAGTTGTACGTAGTTGTACTGTTTTTTCATACCGGAACACTGCTAAAGATAGATTCGTAACATTTAAGCAGCGTTGTAAACTGCAATCTGTTATCTCTTGATCCACGATTAACGAGCTTTGCGATCGAATTTCATTGCGTCACATTCTGTGTACATTTTCTTGGAAAAATAAAATTATTGTGAAAAGCCTATTCTTCCGTACATTATATGTATGTATATGGTATAATGTTATTCGTTTCTCTTGATTCGTTTTTGTTGTTATAACGTATGGTTTCCACGATACAACGATCGTGCATAGCAATTTTTTAAACATTATTTAATAACGATATAAAACAACTATATTATAATGATTATGATGCAATAACGTTGATTCTTTCATCTTGTTTTCTAGATGAAATATCGGATAGTAAATTGATAGATATATGTATGTAGACGTGTGGTTTGCCTTGAACGACTTCTGGGCCTACTGTTCAAAAATATTGTTGGAAAAAAATAGAATAAAAAGTAACGATGCATAAAATGTCGCGGTAACCTTTCAAGAGAAGTAACTCGTGTATAAAAGTGGATCTATTATTTGTTTAAAAACAAATAATTGCGCCAACTGTTTGGATTTGAAGAAAGACAATAGAACCAGAATTTCCAGTTATTCCCTGAACAAATAAAGATGTACCGATTATCGTAGTCGTAAATTATCTTGCAATCTGTTAAAACGAACGTGTAGACGGTTTATTGCTTCTAATAAACTGCAATTGCCAATGTACTTTTCGTTGTTAACGACAATGGAGAAAACGAAGGGTAGGTATATTAAGTTTAATAAAGATTGTTTGGAAAGTTGATTTGGCTGATTCGTTGCCGTTCGTTGGTATCGGACAAATATTAACAACGAATCGACAATTGTTACGAAAATAAATGATAGAGTATAAAACACGTGGTAACATTCTTTATCCCCGTTGAAAAATTCATTCCGCACGCTAGAAATCAAACTCAACTATCGTGGCACGTTGCATCAGCATTTTCCACTTTCGTCTTTCGACAAAGTGCAACCGTGTCTAGTGTCCACCTCACGTAATCTTATCATAGTATAACAAACTGGTAAGTAATAGCATTAGAAAGTCTGCATAATTGATAGAAAAATATCTTCAAAATTACATAAACATTTTATAGGATATTCGATAGCACACAGATGTTATACAATTACCGTTGCAAAGCCAGTATTATTCTTAATGTCCACTTTTGCCGCGGTTATGCCTCAGGATCATACTTACTTGCGCGTATAAATGATTTCGAAGCGTCAATTATTTGATAAAACATCACGATCAAATGGATTCGGATGCATTAATTTCCGTAACGTTTCTACATGGATAGAAAGGCGAACTACTTATTCTTCCATATGGGCAATAATTATTGGAAATTATTCCGCTGAAAAAAAGAAACTTAACATCTACTATTTTCCTTGGAATCTATTGCTTCCGGCTTGTTCGATACTTTGCCAATCTAATTAAAACTAATTACCAATAGCTTTTTATTTTCTTCCTCTTTTAAGTGTTGTGCAAAATAAATAAATGTCCTATACAAACAGAGTAAAAGTTTTTATAGCCAAGTTGAATGTTTAGCAAATAATTAGGCGTTTTACTAGCTGTAACCTGTTACCTTACCTTTGTCTTTCAAAAAGCTTATAAAATCGATATACCTAAATCTTAAATTGTATACATGTGTAAAATGCTATACTATAATTTTACAGATATTTTTAAACCTTCTTGATCGAGCTGAAAGTATGATTTATGGTACATTAGAAGGATTTGATTTAGTTTCGTCGCATTTATTATCCGTCTCTTGTTTCGTAGTTTCCCTTGCAGCTGTTATTTCCACTTTTTTCTCTTTTTTCAAAGGCTTTTCGATCGCCTTTTCGGTTTTTGATTCCTTCTTCTTCCTCTCTGGCTTTTTAATTTTCTTCGGTTTATCGACAACGGACGTCGGTGTCGGCGGTTTTCTTCGAATTATCTGTATTAAAGAAAGATTTATTTAACAATAACGTATCTTGTAACAACCTAGTTCTTTTCGTACAGAGTGTCGTATTTGTCTTTGACCGAATTTTTCGAAACGGCCAGACTTGCAATTAATAGCTCGCTGTTTTAAAGCACAAGTCACATTTGTTGCTTGCAAAGACACAATCTCTAAATAGAGATCCAGGGATGCGATGAGCGGTGAACGAATGGCCGGCAAATACGGAATAATGTACCGTGAAATTGTTGAAACGGTTGTCTGTTTTTGTGTTTCGTGCACTTGAGCGAAATTATGGTCACTCTCGTTAAGAAGACTCATAAAATGTATTTAGTTGGTATTCGCGATGAGCACTGCTCATCATCAACGAGTTTAACCGATATCTAATAGAAGCATTTGATTTCATTTAAACGCAACTTTCCGCATATGATAAAGCCAATCAATGCTGGAGAAAGGTAAAATAAAAGGAAACAAAAGTCATTACGATGTGAAAGGTTTATTATCTGTGAGAGTGTTTCTTACCATTCGTTGCAATAGCGTTTTGGTGGTTACTTTTCTACTGTGTCTTTTGTCCCATGATTCTTTTTCCTGCCACCAGATGCGCTGGTATTCGTTCGTCAGTAATTGTTCTATGCATGGACGTTTCTCTCTGTATAAAAAAATTTCTATTATGCTTTATAAAGTAATCGAATCGATTACTATTGAAAATCTAACTCGAAACGAAGGATAACGCACTTTTCATAAGACGGGACAAACACCTTTTTTGTAACGAACTGCGAGGAAATTATGTTATCCGGAATTTTGCAAGAAATCGTAGGCGTCCACGCCTTCACCTTTGTATCGGTTGTAGTCACGTTCATACTTTTCAATTAAATAATTTTTCGAGCTTCTGTTTTCAGATTTTCCAAACTTTTCTTCGTCGTAGCTCCTATTAGGTTAATGGTAAAAATGCGATGCATCGGACCGTTGACAAAATTTAGCTGGACAAATGAACGCGAGGATTGTGCATCTTTGTGTAATCGTTGCATCGCAAAGGCATTGCATATGTATCTTGCGTCGCAGGACTGTGCAATTAGAAAGTTGCAGGCTTCGATTGGAATAAAGAAATGTCGATAATTGGGAATATTGACAATTTGACACGAACGTTGACGCAAAGGGGTGATAGTGGTGATACGTGGCTAGAACAGGAACCGACACAAACTGATATTTACCCGATAATCAACCTGGAAAACGTTCTCGCATCGTGCTAATGGATTTAGCACTGACCACGGTGCCTTGGACGAGGCAAATGTGGCCCACAAACCTTCCACACGGTTTACATCGAAATTAACGGCTATATAAAGTAGAGCGGTATGTATTTCGAACACCTGAATTTATTTTTATTTTCTTTTACTAATTAAACAGCAATTTAAATACATCGCGAAATTGTCTCGGGACCATTCGGCCCATTCGGCCCATTCGGCCCATTCGGCGCAGTTCGTATTCGAGAATCGGGCTATCTGCGCACCCCTATAACACGCAACTTAGTTGTACCACAGTTTTAGCCGGGCACTAAAATTGTTCGGTAAAAAGTATTCCGTAGGAAAAAATGGTAGGATTTTAAGGGAAAATAAGCACGTTACGTTTGTACTGTGCAGCGTGTGCGTGTAGTGGTAAGGTTAGGATCGAATTCAAAGATGACGGCAAAGGAAATTAAGGAAAGGGAGGAGGGTGGGGGAATTATCGTAAGAAAGATAAAGAAAGCTAGACGAGTGAAAGAAACGTTAAGCGTGTTGAACGCAAAGGGATGATGAAGCGTTCGGTAATAACAACAGAGCAGCGCCATTTCTTCTGATGATTGGTACAAAGTGTCCGCATGGTGATCGGTGCCACGATGGGAAACGTAACTACGAGGAGGGAGTAGAGCACCGATATGGGAGGAGTTCCTTCGAGTTCTCTCTCCGTTGAGAGACTGCAAGGAGCAGAGGTGGTCTCTGCTCACCTGACGATTTCAGGTGGCAGTCGCCCTGCTGAGTTGTTCAGCGACGGGTATCTCGTAAGCACACGGTCTTATCCAGAGAATCCCGCGAGTTCTCAGTAGAGTTCTCGTTTCACTCTACACTCATGTACACGTAACCTTACGATGCCGGATTTTTACGGTCGCTTTAACACGGATTCAATAATATTCAGGCGGCTGAAATACACGCGTTTTCACGGTTAGTTAATCCGTCATCGATGGTTCTTCTCTCTCTCTGTTTCCCTCTCTTTTTCCCTTTCGATGCAGTTTCCCTCTTACGAGCGCTGTTTACATTATTTCTTTGGAAGTTTCCGAACCAGACCCCCTCGTCAAGCGGCGAAATTATCGACGGATATCGTTAAATATTCTTTAATACCGACAGTTTCATCGTAATGATTTCTTTTTTTCTTGTCAGAATCGTAAAGAAAGAACGAATATAGAAAATGCGATCGACGAAAGGTGGCGGAAGTTTGACGAAAAGAGGTTATACGAAACATGAAATATGACGACGTTTGCATTCGGCGGATAGAAAGTGAACGTTACGAGGAACAGTGATGATGCATCGTGCGATCAAGAATCGCGATAAACATTCGATAATCGTGGTGAACCTGTTGATACGTAACGTGATTCGTTCACCTTGTAGACTTTGCACGTTATTTTACCAAGAAGGTACATACTCGCAAATGTCGGAAGTGATGGGAAATCTCTGTTAAATTTTATCGTTAGTGTACATATATTAAATCGTTGGACAAAGTGGCTCGTAAAATGTACTATAAAATGGAACATAACGTGCCTCCTCTTAGAAATATGGTGAAGTGTATAGATAGCACCGTTGATCGAATTGCCACGTAATGGTTTATAATTTTGCGAAAGTTATGCAGAGTCGAAAATAGGAATTGTTTCATCGAGAAGAGTTTCGGGTAATACAGTGCAAGAAATAGCGGGGAGGAAAAACATGAACCAAGTTTTATCCGTGCGCAAGGATTATTTGATAAACACATGGAAAAAAAAACGTTGAGGTATCGACTGTTTATTCAAGACCTTTTTTTATTAATAATCGAAAGAATTTAATCGTGAGAACGAACACGTTCAACGTTTGTCGCGATAGAACGAATTCGAGTTTTATCGAGTCTGATTAAGTTTCAAGAAGCACCAGAAACATTTATAGTATATTATCTTTGTATCGAAAAAAATTTTAACGATTATCGGACTTCTTATTGAAAATCGTGACTCACAAAAGCATTCTGCCGTGTCTAACGGACGAATCACGACCCGTTAGTCTGGTAGAAAAGCCATTAGTAATTTTTTTTTATATCGTCGAATAATATTATGGGAGAGGATTAACATCAATGTATCTTTGATTTTTAAATCGACAGCGGCATGGTTCATTTAGCGTAGAAAAAGTTTCACGAATAAAATTAGACAACAGTTGGACGATTTGCCGTTAAAATTTCTAATCGACGACGACGACGACGACGACGACGACGGGGTGTCGGTTGAACCAACGGATTGTTTCCTACGAACGAGTAAGGTTTCTTCGATCGATAACACCGTAAAATAGATACACCAAGTAAGAATTTGTTCTTTTATTTGTTCTCGTTAGCGAGAAGAACGCATCGGAACATTGTTTCAATTCCAACGATTAAACAAACGCAAATGAATTAGTTCCGCTTTCGAAAGGTACCGATGGAGGTCAACGCTGTTATCTCGATAATAATTAAACGGAATATCAAGACTACCGGAGTATTCGGAGCATTCGAAATGATTCGGGAACGACAAGCAGACAAATGCTGGGACCTCGAATCGTTGGTAAATCTCGACGAAAGCTATTTCGATCTCGATTTCCAAGCAATTACGTGGCAGCTGCGAGCGACTGTATGAATAACGACACGTTTCGTAAACATTGAATCTTTCTCGCTCCGTGAATCCATAGAAATTCGAAACATTATGAAAGAATCGACGGAGAAAGTGAAATGAACAAATCATTCTTTCGTTAGCTTGGAAGATCAACGAACCAACCCTTTGTGCTGAAACTGCATACTAAAATTGTAATTTGGTTCTTAAACTGTTACGATATCGGGGTATCAGTGTTTGAGACAGTCGTAGGGAAATGTCGGTTGGTTTATTTATTTTTCTTTAAAACACACGATTGTTCGTAAATGAAAAGAGCAGCTCGAGGGTGTTCGGAGGCTATTAGAATCGCGATCGAATAACTTTGTTCAACGATGCGTACGACAGCACGATCTACGCGCTCGTTTCGATCGTTGTGTTATTAAGTATCAATTACTACTTGGCCACAAAGTGATTTCACAGTACAGCGGCATCAGAAGGGGGGCGGGGATGCTCGATTCGATAAAACCACCGGTCCGGTAAACCGTAATAAAACCTCGTGGTTTTTTTTTTAATATTATCGCTGTATCTACGCGGCAAGAGGTCGCAATGTGCTCGTCTCTCGTTTAACGACGAGCCATAAAATAATAACGAATTATTTCCTAGTCGTAACGGAGACTGTTTATGTATGTACACGGTATGTAGGTGAAATCGATGGAGAGAAGAGAGTTGCCTTGACGTGTTAGGGGTCGCTTCGGATCGGGCCTCCCTGAAAATGTTTCAATTCTGATCTGTTTGTTTCTCTTGTAGCGGTGGCTTATGTCGGGCATCGATAATGGAATTGTACCTCGGATAATTAGCTCCTATTTGTAAGAACGCACGGAGAGACTTTGATAAACTGTCGTGGATCGTTTGGTCACGTGGACACGTAATGGAAATCGAGTATGCTCGAGTGCAACGTGAAGGAAAGAGTAACAGAGCGAAGCGTAACTTAGTTCTGTTAACGGATTATCATGCTTGATCTCTCGATTTCTTGATGACCGCGGACCATTGTGAATACAGTGTGTTATTGTACACGAGCTGGAGCATGATGGGAGAAGTGATCCGCGTTTCTGGCAGAGCACCGGATGTCGGGGAGTTCCTGAAGGAGGCGATGCTGTCCCAGAGATTCGCCGACGTTGCTCTCTGCTGTCCTGGCGGCCAGAAATTCTTGGCGCATCGTTTGGTCCTATCAGCCGCTAGTCCTTACTTGCAGGTCGGTACTCTTTTTACTAATTAACTCGATCGCAGCATAGATCAGTACGCTAACAAAGGTTAGACATTGTAGAATCACGTACACGCGACACCGGCCGTAAAACTGTTAATATCCGGTTCCTATTTGTTCTTATTGTAGAATGTCCAAGCACAGGAATCTAGGTTTCGAAAATCTCGACAATTTAACGCGAGCATTTATCATCGGAAGAACAAATCAATTAGCAGGAACGAAGGTGCAGTAGGATTTTTACCGAATGCTTAATTTCTACAGAACACAGTGTAACATTATCTCCGTGTGGTTTTTAGCGAAGCGAATTGATTACAAACTCGGCTAAGAGCTTAATAACCATAAACGTCAGCCTATAGAGTAGCGGTGCGGCGTGGCGGCCGGGTGCTGGTGGTGGTGTTGATGGTGTAGTATTTCGAAAATAATTTCGCTGGTATTGATTTATTATTATCGAGGAGGAAGTCGAAATATCATCGAAAGATCGTAAACGTTTTAATTAAATTTGTGCTGGCGTGGACGCGGCCTAATCCAGACCAACCATTACACGGTAAAAACGTGATTGTTTAGTAACCGTCTTTTTAAATAACGACCGACCGTATACATCTAATGCCGCGTCACGTGAGTCAGAAATCAGGAAACGAATCATCTCGTTCGTCTCGTAACAAGGATCGTTAACCATATACGCGCGCGTATGAATGTAACTCATCTTGGAGGAGAACGAGAGATAGAAAACACATACACATACGTGTAATATGAACGTTAATACTGCCCGAGAAAACGTAGCTTCCGGTTGTCTGCCGCGTGTAGAAGGAGCAAAAAGCTGGATTCCAAATACGTACGTTCTACAGCTTACACTCAAGTATTTACAATGTACTTAATGGAGTAAGCCGGCCATAAAGTGAGCTAACTTCTGTTCAAAGATAGCCAACGAGTTGCGCCGGTCATTAATCACCGAGCTTATTGATCCACTAGTAACGTACGACTCTCCAAGTAGATGTAAATAGTGAAAGTAGTGAATTCGGTCAGTCGTTTTTAATTATACGCTTCTCTCGTCCGATAGGCCAGCTCGCTAATTGTTTCCCATCAAGTTGTCACTCTGATCTCTAAATTCACGGTAGTTTCAACGGTACAATAGCTGTTTTTATACCTGACGCTACAAAGATCGTAGCAGTATGTTTAAATTGTACAAAGTAGGAGTAGGATCCTCGTCGTAAATAGCGTGTAGCAGTCGGAAAATGGTCATGTTTCGCTTTAGCAGATATAGAAAATTGTTGTAAAAGTTACGTTACGGTAGCGTGTGCTGATTCTTGTTATAATTTCTGTGACATTCTTTGGAATAGAAGGCGCTTGGGCAAAGCCCTGTTTGGTATTCAGCGCGCCAATATCGATACTCGGTACAGCATAGTACACATTCGTCTTGATACATTTCATTTTTTAGTTGGTGAAAAATTGTTTTTCCGGAAATTGAGGGGAACCGAATAATCAATATATAATACATACATACGTAATGCAGATAAGGGGAACTGCATTCTGCGATTGGTATGTCTCTAATTCCTTACTACATACATACATACGTATCTACGTATACAATACAATGTCTGGAACTGCATCCATCGCACGCTGTACGGTGCATTTAATTGTACTCATTCTATGCATTCTTCTTGACAACGATTTAAACAACATTCATTTTTATAGTTTGTTTTAAATAACACAAGATCGAAACTATATGAACAATTGAGCGCGTGGTTAGTTTTATCGTGCCAATATTCGTAAGAAACGTCGACTTACACGACTTACACGAGACACACCATGCCTCTTACAACCTAGATAAATCAGTATGGGTTAAATTGCGCGATATTAATGGGAAATCGCAGTGAATCGGGATGGTTTGTAATAGGAAAATGCAGGAGTAGAGTGTGTTATCAAGAAGGAATGCGTTAATTGCATACGTGCCGCGACTCGGTTCGTTCGTAACTCGCGCTCCTGTGCGTATAGTTGAAAAGTAATTAATAAACCGAGCCTCGTATGTTATTAGCAATACCAGTGAATCGTGTCGTTCATTGATCAAATATTAAGCGGTAATGATCATTTTAAAGTCGACGTAAGACCAGAGTTTAAACAATCGAATGGGAGATAGCTTGAGAATCCAGTCTTAAATTTTATTTCTACGTAGATACATGTATACGCGCGAGTAAATCAAGATTTTTACACGATTGTCGCGCGATGCTAACGATGGTCACCAATGCTCGAGCATTAAATTTAATTGCCACGATACATAGTGATAAAATTCCAGTTTCCAAAGGAAACATCCATTTATTCGCAATCTCGTGTCGTGAATTTATAACAAAATAAAGAAGGGAATTAGAGAATAGCACCGTATCGTTATGCGGCGATAAACATTTCACGAATCAGACATCGATAAATTAAGAGTGCTTAATGGGAATCGATCGTGTAAAAATCGGTAGCTCTTTTCAGTTTCTTTCTTCTTACTAAACAGAAGATGGTAAAATAAACTTTTTCCAAGACACACACACAGACAGAGTTTACACGCGGAAGTTTGTAAGCAGCATATCAACCGAGAAGAAACCTAAGATAGTTCGGTGTTATGTATTTCACAATGGTATTTGCAAACCTCGAGAACGCTTCGTTTTATTCGAGCCAACTTTAATTCCTCCATCCAACTCTCCGTGTCTCTACGTTCGTTGCACAAGTCAGCGAATCCACGTAATTGTGACATTTTATCTGGTTAATTTTTTTAGCCCGGTGTAATTTTCCGACGATCGTTTTCAATTTGATCGCTCTTCTTATTTCCTTCTTGATTGCTCTCTTATTCTTGACGGCTGGTAAACGCGCCTTAAAAATTACACGGTGCAAATCTCTCTGCGAAAGGTTCCGCGCGCATGCACCACTTTTTTTCCTCCCGTTTTTTGTCCGAACCGCGAGCATTCTGAAACAAATGTCGCTACCGGGATCCTGAATTCGGAATTCACGTTTAACCAGTCGATAATGAGAACTACTTACGGCCCGTTTCCCCGTTACCATCTTTGTCGTCGAGCCGATTGCCATATTCCATACCCTGTTACGCTCTCTGTTACGTCGTCGACAATTCTTAGATAATTGAACGCTTCTTTTTCTACAGTCCAGTTCTACTCTCCCTACGTACGCTTCAATGTCACGTTTCCTGATTCCGAATCTTATTCAAGACCGCACGTAGATATAGCCCGTAAAATAGTTACGCTCTCGTCATCAAGTTCCATGCTTAAAGGTACAACAGAATGCAGCAGCCAGCTAATGTATGGAACGCTTGATAGTACACACTTAGAAATTCAGCAGGTTCAGCAGGCGTATCTCGAGAGTGTCTCAAGTTTCCCACAATTAATTTGCAATTTGATATCAGTTTGTTCCAAGGAGCGATCTCGTCGATCACAATGCGTAGAAGATGCGTGTTTGATCTTAGAAGAGCATGCCAATGATCATGGGACGTGTATGCATCTGTTTGATAAGAAGGTTCGATAGGCGGGTCAGCGCACCCTAATGATTTCATTTACCGTTTCGGTGTCTCGTAAAAAGTAAGAGGTTCTAGCACGTAGGACGCGCTATATGCGGTATACAAGTTGATGCATGCTAAACGCCGCGTTTGATCTCCAGAGATACACCAGCTCGCGGACCATTAAAATTCTTGCACGCAGCTATTTTATGGCAGTTGATTCACTATATTCCCAAGATAGCGCACACTCTCCCCTCTCGCGAACGTTCTTCGTACGCATTGTCATAAACTTCCACGTAGACGCGTGCATTTTCCGCTACGAAATGATCTCGCCCTTTGCTTCGTGCAACACACTCTAATCTTTTTTCAAAATAAACAACGCTCTATGAGTTTGGATGTTGTTCCAAGTCGCGCGCAACAACTACACGACTATGTAGGTACCTACTACTTATACACATATGTACACTATGATCGTTCCTTATGCGCGCGTTCAAGTCACCGTTTAACTTTTCAAGCCGCGCCGATCTTTATTCTTACATCGTCCAATTTTTTATACCGAATAATTACCGAACAATTAATTACCATTATCAGACAACATCGAAACTTTCTCCTACTATTATTACTATTTTTACATTTTCCTTGACACAGTATGTAGTCGGTGCAGCGTAAATTCTGAAATTAATTCTCAAACAGCACAGGTTGTTAATCTTGGTTACCTTAAAGAAAAAAGTCATGTAATTAAACTTGATTATATGTAGATCACGATATATCAACGACAACAGCTTGATAATATATTAAAATGAAATTCTCTACTTTTTAGTCAACTGCTATTTCTGTTAATGTAGAAACGATAGCCGCACTGCTGACCGTTGTTCGCACATATGTAGCTATGATAATTTATCGCCTATCGCCAGTGGCGAATCTAGGCTTATCGGGATTCGAAGCTAATTAATTTAACTCTTTACTTTTTCTCAAATCTTCTATTTATCCTATTATTTTCTTTTTTATTCTATCCTCGATGAATTTTTATTCAAATAAAATTTGATCGGTAATTATTTGCGCGACTACTCGTTTGCATATTCGCCCGAGGGCAGAGTATGGCTTTTACCGAATATCACCGGTGCATAAAATCGATGAAAGTCTCGATCGATAGATAGATGGGATGTCCGGTATCGAAGCCGCGACCTTACGGAACAGATTTTATCCGCGTTTCTTATTAGCGTTACACGCGAACCCCAACATTTATTTCATTTGCCGAGCAACTTATCACGTTTGCCACAAGCCAGCCTCCTTCCTTTCCCTACTTTTCTTTCAGTCTGCTTCTGTTCTCCGCACTATTCCCTCGGCTGATTTACACGCAGACCTATCGGATCGCTAATCGGGTACAATGATTAATAAGAATACTCGATGGATTTACGCGGTCGTTGTAGACGTATCGTTTACGTGCGACACTGTTCCACTTGCACACCTGACCGTACGTACCACCTCGATCATTATTATTATTAAACATTTCTACACATTTTGACTTACTAAAAAAACTATATTTCTTTTCAGACTTGAGCCGCGTGCAAAGTTTTTAAAAGAATCGCTTGTCTTCTCTGCAAGATTTAACCGATATTTAAGAACGTTGCATAGAAAGGACCCCGTTAGACCTCTGGAGCAAACTACCCCATTTCGGAGCAGATAATATTATCGTTGGGAACGTTAGAAACGTGTCTCTGGATCGCTGACATTCTTCGAGTCCCGGTTCTAAAAAGCAATTTAGTAGAAGCTGTCCTCTCGCTTCTTCCAGGGGAAACGTCGTTGGCTCTTGAACGTGTAAACGAACGCGTATTGTTCGCATCCACGGTACAGTTAGATTACCTTAGGCATACGTCGAGTTAAATTAATCTGTTTGGAGATAACGGACGTTTGTTCCAATTCCTTCCTCGATTTTATACGGTTTTAAACTAATAAGCTAGAGGTATAGGTGTTAATGGCACCGCAAGGTCAACTTAATAACCTTTAAATGACTTGGCTCCTTATAGAGACGAATTTAATGACTCGTCTCGTCACTGGCTTGACAGTCGAAAGTTTTACCGTGACCATCGTCCGCATCGATATACTTTCTACATAATTTCGTTATACTATATGTATATTCATATTTATAGCTAATTTTCTATTTATGGTAAAAACCTTGTACCGAATGATATACTGCGATTAGCATAACATCGAATATAGGCTTGATTTTCTAATAGAACTTCTATTACGAATTCACGGCAGGTTTTACAATTTATACCGTTACTCGCAAAACTCGAAGAATCTTTACACGATCCCCGGTAATTGTAGAAGACGTTAGTGCCTATCTGACGCAACAACATAATTTCCATTTGAAATTCAAAGTACTCGGGAAGGTATGAATTCTTTCGTATCATCGTTTCGATGACATCATCTATCGGGGGTATGGTGCGATCCTCGAAAAATCCATTAAATACCAATAACGCTTAATTTGCCACTATACACGATTAACACGTATAAACATTTTCCTAATACGACTGTTATTCCATATTTATCTAACGATTCTACGAGCATTTTATTGTAATTGGCAACGTTTCGAATACCCACATACATACCTCGATGAAACAATCCATAAATCTGTTCCTTTTTTACGATGAAATCGGCAACACGAGTGTAATTTACACCTTATTTGTATAGAAACGATCGAAAAGCAAATAAAATAAGGCCTGGAACGCTCGCGAAATTACTCTCGTTATACTTGGTATCAAGTATTATTCTATAGCAACTATTTACGTTATTTTTCCAATGACCAGATACAGTACTTAATTGTCCCTTGATCGTTTATGCTCGCGCATGCCGGTGGATGGCGGGGCTGTGAATAATAGTGGAAAAAGGTCTGCAGGGAACCGCGTAATGAGCGTCATCACTTATATCTCGTATGGCAGTTTGCGGTTATACCTTGACAGAAAATTAGTACAATAATTACGTACTTCCTGCTGGTACGTGTAATGTTAGCCGTTGATACGGTGTAATTTGTCTCGTAGACGTACATATATCGACAAGGAGAATAGACGCTAAACATCTTAAAATGTCTACAGTTTTTTTATTTTCTTTCCAGAGTTTCGAGCGTTCGACAATATTAATTATTCGATCTACCATAGACGACATATTTACATTCTAATCGGCTGAATAATTCAAATCGATCGAAGATTAACGGTTCAGTTCTGAAGCGATTGCGAAAATACCTATTGAAATCCTTCGTTAAGCGTTATTGTCAGAGGTTGTTGGCAATATACATATGTATATTATTAGTTCTATTTAACGAAAGATGTAGCAACTGTAGAATTATGTGCTGGTAAGCCGTCCTGTTGAAACTACATATTTTAATCCTTACCCTGCAGATAACGGAATGTTTAGATCGTGTAACAGAATCGGAAGGTCGAATTTTAAAGAGGTGCGATACTTGTGTCCGGTCCGAGGTTCCGTTAAAAAGTGAAAGAACGATTTCGGATGTTTGTTTAGAAAGGAATGTCAAAACAAGTGACAGGGCATTATACATAGTTTGGGGCAACAACAACGCCTAATAATAATAACAATAATAATAGAAATGACGTTTGATCAAGACGGCTGAATGTATGTACATATTTGTTTTAATGTTATCACGGAAGGCGAACACCGTTAGTCTTGACTACCTTGAACGTTTCCTTGATCGTTTACGTTCTGTCATTAAGAGTTATTAACACGTATCTAAGATTCACGGTTATTCGCACCTGAAATAATTTATGCAGGCGCTATATCTCCCGGTGAGGAGCGTGATACGCGTTCCGTTTACTCGGAACGTCTTTGTGTCGTCGGAAGGCTCCTTCTCCTCTGGCAATTCGGAATGTACGAGTGCTCGGCGTTACCTCTACCCCGAAGATTTACGAGTGCAGATAATGTCTACGTAGCTGCGTGTTTCGCGTTGCATGCAGAACGTCGCGTTTGTAATCCCGGTGTGCGTACCATTTACAAACTCGTGCCGATTTCCACGAATGTCAGTTTTCGTGCGATCGAGTCATGAACGTAACGTTAACTGTTATCCTTGGATGGTCGCGTGTGATGTATAGCCGCGCAATTAGTCGGCATGGATGAAACCGTTGGAGAACATCGAAGAAACGTTATCGCAAGATTGTAGGAAAAGGAGTGGAGATCCGACTTGTAGATTTTCTAGGTATAGAGGCCGGGCGATGTATTTGAAGGGCGAGGATGTTGGGTTTGCATCTGGTCGGGCAACAGCCTGGAAACGATTCCGAAAATAATGGCTGTTGTGTTAAAAATGAGGCGCGCTGCTCGAGGTTAAAAAATCGTGGAATAATCGCGGGCTCGGGTTTTCTGGTTTCAGGAAGTGTTGCTGGCGCATAGCAAAACCTCTGGACATTGCGAGCCAATCACGGTGATCCTCGCGGAGGTGGAGGCACCGGAACTCGCAGCGATCCTTGGTTTCGTGTACACGGGTACCGCAACGGTGCCCCGTCCGCGTCTGAACGCGTTTCTGCGCGCTGCGGAGGCCCTGCACATCAGGCTGCCGCCAGTCCCGGTCGTGATGACCTGCGCGCAGCCGCACTGCAACCACGAGGACATCAAAGACGTGAAGATCAACCCAAAGTATTTGCGGTGCGAGCAGTATCCGTGCTGCGACGGTTGGTACCGGCCAACCGGGCCCGATCAAGACGATGGAGGTCCAGCGAGCAAGGAGGAACCCCCCTATCCGGCGATCGAGTCCTTGGTAGCCGCGAGAGAAATCGGACCGCTTCCTGAATCGATGAACTTTGCCGGGCCGAGATACGGCCCGGGCAGATATTGCTCTACAACCTGGCCCGTTCCCGCTTTCGTAAATGCCAGCCAGGAAAAGATCGTCCGAGGCGCAGATCGGACGTCGGATAACGAAAGGACGAATCAGACGGACGTGAGGAGGTATCGTCCTGCCTCGATGGCGCCCAGAATCGATAGGATTACCGAGCCGAGCGACAGCAACGCGGAACGTTCGCCGGTCAAGGCCCAGCAGGAATTCTGTTTCACGAGGTGTCCTTACAAAGTCCACGGGGACCTGGACCCTCTCGAGCTCAGGATCAGAAACGATGAAACCTGCACGGGGATCAACGCCGACGACGAGACCGTCCAGGAGGACAGAGGACATCGGTTCACTGTGATCCGTTCGGGGATTGGCTCCTGTCAGAGCGGCGGTACGGCATCCCTGGAATCGTCGGGTCGCACGAGGTCGTTGGATAAATCAGATTACGGCGAGGATTTAACTTGCGGGGAAAGTTGCTACGGTTGGAAAACGCCGAAGAGGCACGTGGCCAATCGCGTGATAGCCTCGCCGTGGAGACAAACCGTCAGGCCTTATCACTTGCCCAAGCTGCAGCCGATCGTCCTTCAGCCCCACGCGGATCACGTCGTAAGTCCTTATCGATCGTCTCTTACGTTCGATCCTCGATACAGAATTCGAAAATACCATAGACACGGGATTATTCCTGTAGAAACGAATTTTCTTTTAAATCGAACGGGTATGTATACGAACCGAAACACGTAGCCGGATATATGTATCTGTTTCAAGGCGTTCGTTATTGTATTTCTCCAATCATCTTCCGTTCGGTATATTATTTATCGTATCAACCAGTCGATCCTCGATATCCGATTGCACAGAGTCCGGGTGCATCCAGAAAAATAAGATCCAAGTCGTAATACCGCACTGCAACGGGTGCGGCGGCGGTACGCATTTGCATATCTCTGGAATAAATCTAGGCCGTGCAATTGTCGATCGAAACATCGCTCCGATCATGTTCGAGTTTTGACAGAATAAACGAAGAAGACGAGTTTAACAAGTTGCACTTGCCATGCTTACGAGTAATGGTGGAAAGTTTGAAAAATTCACAGCTTGTTACGAAACAAGCTTTCCTCGATTATTTTCCTCGAAACGAAACATTGAGAGGAACAGGTTACGATCGATAAAATTAATACGATTACCGTTTTCGCAGGTAGACGCTTCAAGAATCGGGACATGTATTCCCTTTCTTCCAACGCAACTCTTGTTGCAACAATTGAACGTAACGCGACTCTTTTCCCCCGTTGGAAGAAGATCGAAGGCATATTTACCCGAGGCATTTCCTTTCACCGCTTTCATGAAAATTGGAGCACCAGCGTAGATCGTGCAAGATAGAGACGTAGCATCGATCAACAAACATTTCTTTTTAAAGAGTTCGATTAGGGACGCGTGATTCGCCGATCAATGAACTTGTTGTAATCCAACCAACTTTTTGTCTCGTCAGGCTGGATGAATTTGTCCGAGCGGATTTGTCAGCTAGATACAATTACCGATTCCTGTTCCATGGCTTCGTATTGTTACGTCACACGTTGCATGCATGAATCTCGTCGGATCGGGTTACTAATCCGACCAGTAGCAAACGGTATCCTTTCATACAGAAAGTGACTTGTTTGCTGTGGCTGTTGATCGCAGAGGGGAGACTGCACGACTCATCCTTCGAGTCTCGTTACCATATGGAACGCGCATCAGAGATGCTTCTTCTGGGGATAACAACGGAGCAAACATCACTGATCCGTTCCGCTTGCTATTATTTCCAAATATATTCCATAAAATCGAACGAACGTACACGTATCTATGTATATCGAACCGATACGGTGTTTAATCGCCAGGACATCGCATGTTCTTCGAGTATAGTTATCAAGACGATAAGGAGTTCTCGGCAGTTGTTCCGTGACATTGGTCATTGGTTAGAAACTAAGAAACCATAGGGTCTGTTTGGAAAAAATTCGATTTTACGCTACGTAGCTACATGCAACGTTCCGCGCTGCCTATAATTCCGACTCTTTCTCTTTCTCTTGCTCACGTTTGATCATCTTTCGAACAAGCACGGGTCCATTGCATAACGTTTACCCGTCTCCTAGTGCGCGAGATCGTCCTCGTTTCTGCTATACATATGTATCTATATGTATAGTATTCGCCTCGAAAATTTACGCGCGTTCCGTGGTGTATTTTCGGTCGTCTCGTTTCTTTGCAGACGCGAAGCTGCGAGCATAACATATGAGATCGAACTGGTTAGGCTTCTGGTAACCGGCGAGAAACAATTACCATTGTTATTCGATGGATAATCGTGCGGTAAAAAAGTTCCGAGTCGATAAGGATAGTGTTTCATTCGGTTGTTTATCTCGATAGGAACATCCCGATCATCGTTAGATCGTTCGTCTGTATTCCCAACGCTGCCGCGCTGGTCCCTTATCGGCGAGCCATCGATACGAGCCAAAGAGCACAGCGCACGCCACTTATCTATTAAATATAGGCGATCTCTTGTTGTTTCTTAAGGAAACAAGAAGATCGGAAGAAGCCAGGCGAGCCAGGGCCCGCTTATTCTTCATCGACCTTTCACCACAAATGAAAGCACGCTGAACAACCGATTGCGTCCGTACACGGCAGCCGTTCATTTTGCTTTCTTCCGTAAAATATGCAAGGAGAATCAGTGCTGGCCCCGACATGCGGTTTTGCAAGCTCACTTACCAGCCTGCAATAATTCGATGGTGCCAGGTGATAAAGGACTTGTACGACCAGCTGCTCGGTCTTTCGGTTAGCCAATGTCATTCTGATTAATGAAACTATCAGTTACATGGCGGTCCTTTCGTCTTTACGTTCTTCTTTCTTTCTTTCTTTCTTTCTTTATGTAACTTTTTTTTTTTTTATTTTTTTGTTCCTTCTCTGTGTACGTTTTTTCTTCGTTCGAGGTGCTACCAGCTGGCGCACACCAGCTGCGAATCTCGGCTTTACCTGCGATTACACGCAATCTGGAAAGGAGGAACGTTTTCTCTTTCGACACGTGCACTGATATGCTCCAGATTTTTTCAGATTGCTTTACGACCTTGCGCAACGCGCCGGCCCGTGTGTTTCTCGCGTCGGGCCCTCCCCCTTTTCTTACGATACCGTTGCTCGTTACTTTGACTGTGGCACACACCTGTTCCATCCGATACGAAAGTGTCGCTTCGAAGAAATCCTAAGTGTGGATACACTCGATGATCGATTCAACCAACAATTTCCCAATTAGGTGGTAAACTATTAGGTTGCTGCGTACGGAACCTCGTTCAATTGCCCGGCTCTGTAACCTCCACTTTAGAATCCGGATTTCGATTGTTGATCGAATGTTTAGGAAAGTCCGAGTCGCTGTACGTGCCAGATCCTAGTTGCAGAATGCACCGAACGCACTAGTTTACCGATCTCCTTATCGCGCGATTCCGGTTGCTTCTCTATCATTTGCAGCATTGCTACAAAGAAAGACAGTCTGCCGATCATCGTAAAGATTGTTTATGTATCCGCAATTTATCCATTTTACGGACGATTGGAAATGTTACCGGTTCGACCATAGATTACCGAACAGTATACGTACAGTATATGTATGTATAGTATATGTACATCCTTATTGCAACAGACTCTTCGCTTATCGCGTTTCATTACGCTCGCGGAAATATTAACGACACGAACACGCTCGTGAAATCTACATAAAACATTTGTTAATGACAAGCTCTATGGCTCTATCTCTACAATTTATCCAAGTAATTTTTAACAGCAGAATCCCTCTAGTTAACATTGCAGCGAAATCGTACATTCCCAAATCAGATGAATGAAATTGTCGTTCGAAACCGAATCGGTTGAAGATATTCGAGCGGTGTATTGTTGTATTACCTACACACGTGCAATCGAAGCGAGAACAAACGGGGCTACGGAGTCTCGCGGACGCGAAATAATAGTGATCGGAGGAAAATTAAGGGGAACGGGCTAGAAGTTCTGATTGCTTTGTTGCAGGAGATCGGGGAGAGCCAGCGTCCACCGGAAGCAGCAGCACGGCCTGTCGCGACCTCCGGCAGCCCTGATCGGCAACCCTCCAAAAATACCGTGTCCATCGATCATTATTACGGTTTCCAAGTTCCTATTAGTAACAATGGTCCCAGGTTGCTGGACCCTGGTGTCGTTCCAGATACGCGACACCAAGAGTTCTACTCGTCGCAGATGATCCCTTTCATCGCCACGACCGCGCAGACCACCGTCCCGACGATCAACAACGACGTCGGAAGCAACGAGACGCTTTTGCAACCGCAGAACAACGCTGTGTCTACCACGACCAGGTCCCTGTTGACCAACGATAACGAAAACGTTAATAGACAGGCTGGTTACTTCGGGCAAGTTGTTCCCCATCCGCCCCAGAAGCCGGAAATCTCTCATCCTGTGAGCAGACTGTGCGACACGATCGAACCCGACGTTAAAAACGATTGTTTCGCGAGTCTGGGCACCGAGAGGCCTGAAACAGAGCAGCGAAACGAAGAGAAGCTCGCGGAAAGGCTCGTTGTAAATAGCGACAACAATAACAACGATTCCATTGTCGGGAATGATGTTCTTCGGCGTGGGAGGCCGGCCGGAGGGGAGGAGAATCATAGGTGCGACCAGTGCGGGAAGATTTTCGTCACCAGGGCGTCCCTCAAGGTACAAACTCCATACAACACAAATAACCTTTCCAAAGTCTGTAAAATCTGTTGCACGTTTGGTTAAAATTGATCATATTGCTCTGCAGATACCGATACGCTTTCACTGATTACCCGATAGTCTTAGCTGTTCGGTCCAGGCAGCCACGATTAGTCGGATATCGATAATTGTCCTTCTATTCCAGACTTTGTTGCTCCGCCGAGTGTAAAAATATTTCCCGGTAATCTTAAAAGTATCGGTGATCCAGCTGATTAATGATTTCCTGGATGATTTATTAAATTCCACGGTTAAAGAATCGAACGGTTATCAAGAATGTAAGCATCGAATTAATAGCGGATCAAAAATTACTAAATGGAGCAATGTAACGCTAGTCAGGATGAAAGGACTTGTTGCCACGATTACTATGATAGATTAGGTCGTGTAAGAAACAAGGAAGAGTCCAATCGATCCTTGGAACGTTAATAAATCATCATTTTCAAACATTATATCTTGTAATAGATTCGGTATACAGCGTAATATACAATTCCATAATCCAAATTAATGAGATCCAACCATTTGATTAATGAAATTTTCTAGGTAAAAGAACATTTATTTCCCTTGCATTAATTATTTTATATTTCTGGTTCTTGGAAGATTTCTAACCAAGATAGTTTTAATAGTGTCATTCCGATTACATTTAAAATTTTCCTAACAATTTACTTTCTCTATTATAGAAGGATTTTTCGATAAAGAGAGGGACGATATAAGAACATGCTCTGTTCGTATAACGGAGACTGTACCGTAAGTGGTATCTATCCTGTAGATAACCGAAGAGTAATTAAGTTGCTCTTTAATTATTTCCCAGATAAATTTTAATCGATATATTGTACACCCAAGGAAGAACTTTCACTCGACGAAAGCATCATTCTATAGCGTAAAAAATGGTCTGTAAAACCATAGAATTCAGTCCGTGTAATTCAGACCGTGGATTGCTTTGTCGTGCATTATCGCTGTTAAAAATATTTAATCAAGATTTCGTCTATACATACATATATGGATGATCATTGTAACAGTATTTAGACAGCAGAACTGCTAATCGGAAACGGTACAACAGTTCGTGGTATAATTAGGCGAAATAGAGGAGTGTTGGTGGTGGTGGTGCTGCCGCAGCATTCTCGAACAAACGTAAAACTAAATAAAAATGAAAATGTGGTTTCCGAAAGAGAGATGAAATTTTCAAAGGTCCGGAACGGTACTTGAACTTGTTAAAATTTTTTTAAATAAATCGATACGGAATTTCTAAATTAATGAAATATTTATATCGCTGTAAAGTTATTTATTTACGCAAGATTTAAAGTCTTGGAGCAGGTCTACGACCTGTTCGTTATTTATTACATAGATTAAAAAAAAGTACCGAATACCGAAATCAAATAAAGCAGGTATTCTGCACTTACGTGGCTAGCGAATACGAAATGCTAATATATTCGAATATTCACCGACTAGTCAATTAGGGGAGAGTTGTCAAAATGTTACCACTTAAGAGATTTTATCGCGTAGCTTCTATTTGGTAATAATTTGTACGTAAATGAATATTGGAAATTGTAGGTTGCTCTTAAAGGCGACCCATTATTAGTATTTGTTGAATCTTTTACGAAGAACTTGTTATACCATTTTTATAACATCCTGTCGTAAGTAGAATTTAAACAACCGGTTTGTTAAATCGTGTATCTGGTTTAAAGGTAGCAATTGGCGGATGAAAATAATGAAACGTACACTTATTTTCCATACATATGTACGTACACGTTCCGATCCGGAGTCTGAGGTTCCGAAATCTGTTTCAGGTACACGTACGGACCCATTCGGGGGAGAAGCCGTTTCGGTGCGCCGATTGTGGCAAACAGTTCTCGCAATTGCGTAATTACAAGTACCATCGGAGCGTCCACGAGGGCACCAGAGAGTTCGCGGCCACCTGCCCGGAATGTGGCAAGTACTTCAACGATCGTGGCTATCTGAGCTCTCACATGAAGATCCACCGCAACCGGAAGGAGTACGGTTGCCAGGAATGCGGAAAAAGCTTCAACCAGCGGGTCGCGTACAACATGCACGTCAGAATACACACGGGCGTGAAGCCTCATCAATGCGAACAATGCGGGAAGGCATTTTCGAGGAAAATGTTGCTCAAGCAGCATTTGAGGACCCACTCGGGCGAACGACCCTACCAGTGTCAGGTTTGTCAGAAGGCTTTCGCCGATAGGTCCAACATGACGCTGCATACCAGACTTCACTCCGGATTGAAACCGTACCAATGCACGCTCTGCTCGAAAGCTTTCACCAAGAAACATCACCTGAAGACGCATCTGAATTATCACACCGGCACCAAGCCTTACTCCTGTCCAAACTGCGGACTAAGATTCTCGCAGAGCAGTAACATGAGGACACACTTTAAGAAGTGCACCGTCAACAATCCCGTCGAGGCGAAGAACACGCAGACCGATGCCGTCGCCGTCGCCGTCGCCGTCGCCGCCGCCGCCGCCGCCGCCGCTGTTGTTGGAACAGAGTCGTCCAGAGTTGTTCAGACGAGAATGATCTCGAGGACGCCCACGGACGCCCTCACGCCACCGAATTCGGATCAGGAATTGAGCATCCTGACGCCCATTTCGAAAACCAACGATGGAACTTGCACCTAGTGCGACGAGCATCCTTCAAGTACGTACTCTTCAGATTATGCTAGACCGTAGATTACGTGTAAAATACTCTGTACCGTAAGAATCTTTGTTTGTTGTTAAATTTGTCCAACGACTGGATGGCACGAGTTTCACAAACTCGCGGACGTCTAACGTTAGGTTCTAGCGATTAATGCGCGGAAATGGTTGATACAACTTCTGTCCCTGGAAATCTAATCAGACTGTAGAAAGTATGTATTAGATTCGTTTGAAAGCGGCTATGTCCGATCGGTAATCCGAGCTACCATAACAGCAAGAACGGTTGCCTTTTCCTGGAAATTGTTGTTTTACGGTAATACGTATCGATTCGGTTGGCAAATTGTTACGCCAGACCTGATTATTTTTTTGTTACAATCCCCTTTCCTTTGGAATCGATCGTTGCATCGTGGCATTAATGTCGATTCGTACGAAAAAGACGGACTTTAATCATCGTTGGTCACTACGAGTTTCACGTGGAATATTTATGCATTGGAATGAGAGAAATTATTGTTGAGACGAATGAAGCGTACATACGTACTTAAACCGTAGCTCGTAATTTAGGTTATTCTTTTTCTAAGGGGATAGTTTAATAATAAGAACGCGCGTAAGCCTCGATTTTGTATTTTTACTTTTAATAAAAGACATCCTTCGTTTAGCTCCCTTTTCTACTTGTAATATATTTGTCCAACATACCTTTCGGATATTCGAATTCCACATTTTCGAAACCGTGTATTATTTATGTAAAAGAACTTTTAATACAATAAAATGGAACACATAACACGATGTTACCACGATATTCGAAACTGAGATTAATGGCTTAACATTAGTTTTAACGTAAGAAATATTACGAAACCTTTGCACGATACGTCGAAACTCAGTGTTTCTCAAACGATCCGCGAACGCGAAAGGAAGAACCCACATAGTTTCGTCTTGTACTAAAATTTCTAACAAGCAGCATAAAATATAAACATGTATTTTTTTAACTAGTTTTAGTTTATATTAACAAAATGGATATTTATTAAGGGTGTCTGTGGGCAGATAAAGTTTGAGAAACACTGTCCTAAGTGATTACCGCGAGTAATGCCATTTCTCTCTGTGCTCCTCGCATCAACACTCATCCATCATCTTGGCTAACTCAATCCTAGAATCATCAGCCTTGTGTCCCTAATTTCATTAAACCGATAATCGAATGCACCAGTTCTTTTCGATTTTCCTTCTCAATCCTGTCGATTTCGTTCGTTCGTTTGTTCGTTTGTTCGTTCGTTCGTTCGTTCGTTCGTTCGTTCGTTCGTTCGGTCCAGCAGACCAACCGAACCCATAATTAGTCTTGTTTCGAATTCTGGTTCTCTCCGTAGCTCTTGTTGGACCAAACCTAGAATTACTCGGATCGATCTTCGAATAAGATGGATAAAAATCGATAATTATAACACGGTTATCGAACCATCGTTAGTTTCTCCCCTCCGATTATATTCGATCCTATCCCGTTTTAGTGCGGACCGATTAAAATGGAGGAAACGGTGTATCCGTCGCTAATCAGAAACGTTCGAAATGCTTTCTAAGAGACGCTTACGTAACCGTTAGAGGAAACTTTCGACCCGGGGTCAACAATACATCACGACCATCAGGATAAGAGCAAAGACGGTAATAAAAATCTAATGAATCCGCTCTCTAATTAAGGTTATAATTGGAATGACTCGCCGGTTGCGACGGGTCCGCGATGTCCATCCAATAGACGTGTTCCCCGGCTTTCTCGTGTTCATCGAAAAACGTACAACAACCGACGACGAGTTGCTTCCTCTTGGCGCGAGCAAACCAAAGGACCACTTGACGCGCCGAGAGATCGTATCTGATACGAGGATAGCTCAGAGATGCTAGACGAAGTCCCCGAGTGCACCCAGGACACCTCTTTCCACTTTCTCACACTATGCCCGATCACGCGTACGTGAGCTAGGACGAGTTTCGGACAGTCAAGTAATTTCGGACCGTTTCGTAGGAGTCGAGGGAGAAAGGCTCACTTTTTTATATAGAAATCGTATGAAAAAGTTGAACGAAACTAACAATTTTTCGTTCCGTACTACAGGCCTCTGCTGACCATTGCTGACCATTGCTGACCATTGCTGACCATTGCTGACCATTGCTGATACTTCTGACAACGTGTAACGATTACTACTGGCTACTGCCAGCCTCCCCCAGCCTAAATTTCAGATGGCCTTGACCCAGTTTTGAAACTGGGTCAAGGCCAAATCCGGATTTACAAAGTGTCCGGAACTTTTCCAAAATGCTGGCGGCCTTGCGAAGAGGTGGCATGTATCTTATAAGTACGGGAATGATTTGGCGAGGAACAGAGAATGGTAAAAATGGTGAGAACACATAGAATTCTTTAAAATTATATCATTTATCGCCATAGATTTACATTATACAAAGCTTTAATGAGATAGCTGTTCTCTTCGCTCGGGCTTAGAAACTTGAAATAATGGCACGCAAGTATACACTCGAGGAATCAGCACGTTAATGGAGAGGAACCGGCGGTACGCTCCTATGTTTGTTGAAAACTCCGTTAAACGTTTGAGTACAGCGAGCAGCTACCGACATTTGATTTGTAGACTGTTTGGAGACAGGATAAGTTCTGTCGGTACGCGATAGATCGGAGCTGTGCTGTGGATCGAGGAGCCACTTACTCCGAGAACGGAAATCTAACAGGGCCAAGATTGAATTAATAAGTAGAGAGGCAGAAATGTCCGAAATTTGATGTATTGGTTTTTCTTTTCGCAGCTGCTGGTCACACGAACTGTAAAAAGCAAACAGAAACGATTCCGTGTCCTCGATCGATCGCAGAAAAGTAGATTCTGTTAGGACGCATCCTATACATAGAATTTACAGGCGTTGATATTTTACAAACTTTTACGAGACTTTTACAGTTATCGTGGAGTTTAGGCAATGGAGCGAAATGTCTATCTTTCTAATAACGTAGTCGGAATCTTAAGGCGACTAAATAAACAATGGACACTCGATGTTAGGCCTGAACGCGAAATGTACTCCGCATCGCGTACCTTGAATGTAAATGTTTGATAAACGTTCCTCCATTAGTGGGCCAACGTTTGTTCAGCATACAAGAGTGACCACCGGTTTCCTGGTATAAAAAAAAAAGATATTTGATATTTCACGGACATCCGAAGGCCAACGTGTCGCGATCGAATTTATCTATCCGTTACCAACAACGAGGAACACGTACTGCGTACGCTGCGAGACAAAAAGATAGCGCGACCCGTTAGCGATAGGGTAAATTAAGCTGATCAAGTATCGCGGTCCACCCTGTACGTGGAAGAATTTCGAAAAATGTTAACACGTTTTCTCGGGTGAATAGTGCGAAATAGGAAAAAATTCGATACGTAGCGGCATCCTTTTGTCCAGGAATCGTACGATGTCTATAACATTTGACGATAGACACGCTGTCAAATCAACTACCTTTCACCGTAATTCGTGTCTCGAATCTATAAGTAATTAATGA
Organism: Colletes gigas; assembly: GCF_013123115.1. Lineage (NCBI taxonomy): Eukaryota > Metazoa > Arthropoda > Insecta > Hymenoptera > Colletidae > Colletes > Colletes gigas. Next base: position 150,682 of record NW_025106724.1, read on the forward strand.
TTCGACGGGAACGTTTATTAATCGTTAGCGATTCGTTTTATTCGAAACCAGATTCCCACGTTCGAACGTATCGCGTGCGTTTCGTCAACCGATCTTTCCGTTTAATTGCGATGACATAACAACGGGTTAACGATAATGTTTGTTGCCAACGAGACCTTAAAAATCGTTGTTGGATAATATAATTAACGGGGATCGATAAGTCTCTGAATCGCATTCGAAACCGAGAAAGAAAGGGACAGGCTCTCGGAGATACAGTTTCAAGTTATTATATAAAACGTAACCGATAGGGGAATTACTTAACAATTGTTCTGCAATTTCCTCTTCTGTCTAGACCGTTCATGGGGGGGGGAAAGGGTACTTTCGTCGCGGCGTACGCGATCGGCTCTTTTCCCATCTTTGCACAACCTACTCGTGGATAAACAAGATTGCTCGACATTTTTGGTCTTCCTACAAGTCTCTACTGAGATACACCCGTTGCTGGAACAAGTTGACCATCGGCATTCTCCAAGGTTTGGCGTCGAGTAGGAATCGTAGTACGTGCCATGTACAAGTACAGAGAGACAACCGACAAAGTAATTAGCAATTAAACGTAATAAGACCGGTTAAAGATGCTTGATTCTCTTTGAAATAATCGATCGGAGGTTTGTTTCCCATCTGTTACGATCGAAATGCTCGGTCTCGATCCTCTCTAGTCTCACGCTTCCCAGCGAACGTCGATTAACGTCGATTCCTGTGAAAAACGCGGTTGAAACTGGTCGATCGGGTTCCATCGGCGGATTTTTTCCCCCGATCATCGAGTTCAGGAGGTCAGTGCGCGATTCTTAAAGGTGAAATGTCCGTGCCGACCACTGGAATGGTGCAACGAGATCGCGATGCGCCGTCGTTCTCCCCCCCCCCCCAGATAGGATTCACTCACAGAGCGTGTGCCATTTGACTCTGGAGAACAAGCAACGTCGAGCAACCATGTCGACATCAAAACTGGATGGACCAACCATTTCTTTCGTTTTATCTTGAAATTTCTGTATTTATCGTGTTTAAATGATTAACAAGTTACTGTGAAATTGAACAGACTCGAATCTTGCTCTGAAAACAAATTTATAGAAACCTAATGTATAGAATTCCATCGACTAACGAACGTCGCGTCGTCGCGATTTTAAATCGCTCGGGCTATTAAGAATAATAACGGGACAAGCCTCGATCGAGATGTCGTCGACAGCCAAGTAGAGTATGATCTCTCCTTTAGCGGAGTCCTATTCGTGATCAATTAAACGTCGTTTTGCTCGCGGGTAACAAGTAAAAAACGACGAGGATTATTTACCTCAAGGACCGATCCAAGTCTTGTTGTCGATAATTGAGTTATTCCCAGGATACGTATCGACCACGTAGATCGGCTGGATTTCCATCGTTTTCAAGGCCAGTTCATTTCAAAGGACTAGGCTATCCACGTGTCAATTGGTTTTCGCTCTCCCCTGATCGATGTTTCCAATTTACCTAATCGTGAACGGCATATGCCCGAATTAGTTGTTTCGTTAGGATACCTTTCGAATCCCACATTCTATATTTTCATAACGAGTAGTTATATTTTGCCAGTCATGGCGAGGAAAGGCGGACGATCATTTAAGATTTATAGTCATTTATGGTGGCAAAGGAGTATAATTTGTCCAAAGTAGGTGTCCATGAAATATGTGATTGGCTCGAGGAGAATAGACACGCATAGATACAAAGTTACGAACTGGGAAGAAAAGAAACGCATGCTTTTCGACAAGCAGAATATACATAATCCACGAATAACAGCCTGGACAAAAGGAGCCGCGGATCGCCTCTACGCGCGCGCGCACACACACACACACACACACACACTGCTGGAACGAAAAACGATTATCGTAAGCCAGATTTTACGATCGCGTATGCTGCAGGAAATCGTTAATATCGAAAATAAATGCTTGCAAACGTCTTCGGTTTGCGCGTCAATGCTATAATTAGACCGTGGATGTTAATGCACGATAAATATGGAAGAATTATGTGCCGTTTACGCGCATTAAATACGCAAGTATGCACGAGAAAGGTACGAAATACATACAGTATGACTAATTGGAATCGAAACTGCCGATGATAGTTAAGCGTCGCCTGCGAGCAAACACACTTCCACCCGGAACATTACAGATTATTGATTTAAAAATGAATTATCTAATCGTCGCGTCGTAAACGCGAAACGGAATATCGAAGCTCGGTTTGCCCCGCGATGAGCTGGTGAAAATAGCGGTTCGACGAGTATCGATATCGTTTGCTCGTATCTTAATATTAATAGAAATAGACAGCGATTTCTTGGTGCACTTATCACGCCTCGCCTCTCGATCGCAACCAATACATATATGTATGTATAATTAACGAGTAGCATCGAGAGGAAGGATAGACGAAAGACGAGGAAATAGCGGTTGAGCGAAGCAAGTGTTAGAAATCGGTACATGGTACTTTGTGTGTCGGCATGTAAATCGATTGGATTCTTTTAATCTGGCAGTGGGTCGCGAGAGACACGATCTGTTTGGCTCGCGGACAATCCGGGGCGAGCAGGTTCCCTCGACCGACCACGGCGAACTGGTTTTAACATAATATTTGGTCTGCCTTCGTACCAAGATATTTATTACGCGAACACGATAAAATTATCGACGACAAACGGCGTCTCGTTCGAGCCAAGGCTGACCGACCGATATAACCAACGCGATCTTTCGCGATCTTAATCGCGATGAAAACGAACGAACCACTCTTCCCGTCCATGAAATCTCGTCCGGAATGTTCGGACGAAGGTACGCTTTAATTGCATTTGGAAAAGAAACGAGCAATCCCTTATACGTTTCCGCGATACATCTGGTTCTTTGCGCACTCGCTTTAGCGGTTAATTGTGGCTAGGTGAGAAAAAATTGTTAAATACTGGACCGACTAAAAGTGAATCGAAGCGTCGTGAAACTTGTCTCCCAATCAACGATATTCGCGATAATGTTTCGTGAAGAAATAATATCTAACGAGGCGAGATAGATAATCGATACCGGAACGAACGAGATGCTCTTTGCCCTAACCGTGGCCGTTTACCCTGAAGCAGCTGACCGAGCCGTTCCGCCTCTACAATCTATAAGTGTCCCGTTTAATTTGCCGTTTAAACGGCCGTTAACTTTCTTTTAAACGCGATAAAGCCGCGATGGGAGTGTGTCGACAACAACGTGTCAGAAAGCTAATGTCAGAGCCCGTTAATCACGGGTTGTGCAATCGAGTAAATCAGTCCGCGTAACGCCGTGCCGCTTCTGTTGCCGTTTTTTTGCACCGGCAATAAATGTCAGTGGCAACCGGTGCTGAACGCCTTGAAACAATGTCAATCATTCTGTGTACGCTACTCTCGTTAATTCCAACGGGATTACAGTCGATCGATTTATGATTTATAAACGTTTAAATTACAAGTTTTCGGATTACGATACGAAAGAAACCTGTTTGTTTGGAATTTCTAAACTTTGTGCACGGCACGGGCAGTATTATTACCGTTTAACAATTCCCACAAAGTAAATGGATGTTGAACGTGGAGAAAATGGTAGCGGTAAACGGTCGGTGAGCAAAGCAAATCCAGGCACTTCCACCTACGGCTGGCCCGGCCCGGACGCAAACACATAAATCTACTTCCTCCGCAAAGAACGTGTTAAACGCGAGATGAACGATTAGGATGCTGTTACGTCGCGTCGTACCCGCAACAAGAAGACGAAACTGTACTATTATAGGAAATAGGATAAACATAAAGTTGGACCGGCATGTTTTAAAGAAGCGTAGGAATGATTCTGTGGAACGTAGATATACATAATGACCAGGAGAGAGTTAAAATTTTAGATAGAAAGATTGAAATAGAACACGCCGGTATGTTACGGCTTGGAGTATTAAGTACTGGTATGAGGTCAGATTCGAGAGGATTACATTAAAGTAAACAGTAGACTTTGATGCTAGGATTTCAGATTCTATACACCAAGTTACAAGACTCGTAAACGTTATCGGTTAAAAATTTATTTTACTCGTTTATTTATTAAAAAGCGACGCGTCTCGGCGCGAAGCTCGGCGCGAAGCTCGGCGCGAAGCTCGGCGCGAAGCTCGGCGCGGATCGAAAGAAAAACCGCACGTTGATGTTTCCGAAATCTCGTAGAAATTGTCGCGTCCACTGTACTCGCGATTCGAGTGTTGCTTTGAGACGGTAAAATGTTCGGGTAATTTACGCCGGTGTGGCTTGACGGGACTTTCACTGCACTGAAATCGTCGGGCCATAAACGAAAATGTCTCCTCGGTCGCGCGTTTATATCTCGTAAGTTTGCGTAGCTTCGCGGCTCGAGCCGTTATTACCGGTCGGTTAAATCACGCGTTTCGTTTACGTTCATACGTATAAAGAGAATCGTCCTCGATCGATGAGAAAGGGCGAGGGTGCAGTTTCACCCCGGATCGTTATCCGTCCCTTGAAAAAGACACGCTCGAATCGATTCGTCTTTGTCGAAACCGGCGGCTGAGGGGAAAAATAATTTATTAATCGTTCCATCACGGTACGAAGAACGCTGACGAAAAATAAGCACAAATACTGGTGTCCTTTCACTCGGTGATCACCTTGACATTTCGTAGCGACGACGCGACGGTTATTTCGCGCGCGAAGAAAGGATGGAAAGTGTTGGACTTGCTACTTGTCGTGTTCGCGATCGCACGCGCACGCGCGCTCTCGAGAATCTTCGCGGCGATCGACGACTCGTCTCGACGCGCGCATTTCGTCTAAATTTAAACATTTGCATTTCCAATCTCTCCCGATTATTGGAACCGTTTGATTTTCTTCGACGTCTCGTCCACGACACCTACCTACCGTTAAGGACAACGATACCAATCAGGTTCACGATGCTAATCTTCGTGTCGAGAATTTGCAATTCGCTTCTTTACGACCGAGAAGACTCTAAATACCGAATTTAAGGCTCGGACGATTCAAACTTTCAACTTGAACTTTTTCAAATTTCAATTATAGCTTGTCCAGAAAAGTTGATCGATTGGGCGAGTGTTCCTCGATAGAAAATCTAGTTTAAGGTTTATCGATCGTTTCGATATTTACCGTCGCGTAGAGATTTCTAATAAATTGTTGATCAAGATCGACAGGATACAGGCAGCTAGTACGAAGCGAACGTTTAAACTAATTTTGTTATATCGGCGCAGAGCGGCGCCTAATCGTGTCCATAAATTAATTAAATACCGTTCATTTATATTTATCGTGCATGTTACGAATACGGAGACACGCGACGAGAAATAAAACCGCGCGCGGCCCAGATATCCTGCGGATGAAAATGATTTTTAATACCTCGTCGCAGAGTTTGTTTCTTACCGTAATCTTTTACGTAATTTACGTTAAAGTAAAAAGTCTGAAAGCAAACGGACTGCGGGTTATTGGCTGGTGAAGAGAGTCGGGAACAATGGAATTTTTCTTTCACCTTGCGCGGTTCTGATAAGAAGCAGAGAAGCACAGTGTTAATTAAAGGTAAGCGCGGCAGGGCAGTTGGCCGCTTAACGTGCAGATTCAAGGCATAATAGAGCCGCTTGATAAATGCGACGTTCGTAGAGGATCGTAAAAGGCTGCTGTCCAGCTTCCTAGAGCACACGCTCGTCCGAGTTAATTGTTCCGCGCTATTAAGATCCGTGTTTTATTGAACGCTCGGCCGGCCTTGGAGAAAGATCATGGGAAAGGGTACCAAAGGGGAGACCAACTGAAAACGTAACACCCTGTAAATTGCGCCGTTAATTAAGTTGCCCGCAACACACCATCCTAAATGTAGATTACGGTTCACTGTCTTAGAGGATGATCTCAGCGTTCGGAGACGCGGGAATTCCGTTCTCGGGGCGACACCAGCTCGAGGATAAAGATCCAGAGATAAATGGATCAGGTGGATCGTACGATACAACAAGTTCTGGGAACCCTGTAGCTTTTATCGCGTCTCGTTGCGTGTACAAGTTTCAATTAAACTAGAAAATATTAAGTTGTTGCAATTTCGAACGAGAAACAGTCGCGGACGATAATTGTTGGAAATTATTAGAAGGGCAGCAGGGGTATGTAACATCATAAGATCGTTTACGGTTAAGACAAGCGCCGTGGCTCGCCGCGGGCGTTGCGGTTCCGGCAAAGAAAACGCACGCATTATTTCCTTCGCTTTCTAATGCTTACCCACTGTTCTGTATCTTGCTTTCCTGGTTGGATCTAAAAATGTTGACGAATCGTTCTCGACGGAAACTCGGAATTATTTGATATTTGCTTCCCGAGTTGCTGTTAACAGTGCTGGTAAGGGGTAACCCTTGTACGAAACAAATTACACTACGCGCGTGTTATCAAACGGTTTGCCTTCCAGGCGCAACAAACGGAACAGCTGCTTTTCCAAAGAGAGAGTGTTCGAAAGGGGTATGATTTTCAAGCAAAGTTAATACGTAGCTAGTGCTGGAAGCAACAAAGTTACCGGAACGTAATTTTGCCGCGGATCCAGTTATTGGTCGCTAGCAAGAAATCTCACCGAGATTTTACGTGGATGTATGTACATAACCGAAAGGATGTATCATATGTATATGTATAATTTTAGCTAGGATATGCAGACAGTGTAGACCCGCCCGTGATACTTTTCGCCTGGTGGATCAGCCTACATTCCTCTCTATTTTCTACCTACATTGCATTTCTTTCGGTCGGTGCGGCTAGTCATCGATGCCACGTTACGCTCGACGAGAAATCTGTATCGTGGAAATGGTACGTATGTACGTATTACTATTTACGATAATATACATATCGTGAACAAGTTATTTGGAACGTTAATCTTCCGATAACGCTCAACTCTGTACGTTATTTACGTACGGTGGACCCGTACGTATTGGAACAAGTTATTCAGGAATCGATGTTCGTAGCGATTAGAAGGTGTATTCGTAAGTTCCTTCAAAATCCTTGCTCTAATTCTCTGGTCGGTGTTGGAGCACGTTTGCAACGCGGTACAACCGGTTCCAATTAATATCCAACCGGGTTGCGATGCTGTCGGCATCAGCAATAATCTCCCGTGTGTACGAGCGTAACGCTTAAGTTCACGAGGTCGATTGCAGTTTACAACGTATCATCAGGCGCCCTAGGGTGACACGAAGAGAAAAGTTACCGTAATCCAGCTATCGCAACGTTTCGCGCGCCTCAACTTCTCCTATTACGGAACCAACAAATGCCAGAAGCATTTCGAATTTCATTTTACACTCGTCCCTTCTCTCTCTTGTTTCGACGTCCACCGAGAAAGACATACATACATACAAGTATGCGTGTTTCACTTTTCGCGATGAGAATCTCGTAACATTTAGCGTCGCGATCTCCTACACTCTTTGGAAATTAGTTTAGGAAATTTACAAGTAAAATTGCCCGTCAAACGTTCTACAGCCATGGTGGGTGGAGCGATACAGTCTGATTTTCTTAACAGGGCCGCTATCGGAAAAATGGTAGCCATAATGGAATCAATTATAATCGGTAATTGTAAGAGCGCTGTGCGGGCCGGTGAAATACCTTGAGCAGATTTTCAATGCTAATATACATACATATAGGCGTACGCGTATTTAGATATGCATCTCGCATGCATATGTATGCCGTTAACGTGTATTCGTTGGACAACCATTCAGAGGTCTGCTATATTCATTGACGAGGCAACGGTTTGGTAACAGACATCGTATTCGAATAATTGGCCGAATGTAAGACGGAAGTTACAGGCCGATTACAGTTACCGATCGGTTATTTACATTTCTCGGATACATATTGTCCGTTAAGAGAGACAGAAGAAAACAGTCGGTGCTCGTGAATGTTTAAAATTTAAAAATTATAATCTATATCCGAATGAACCGTTAAACAACAAGTTGGCATATTTATACTATAGGAAAAAATGGCTGTTTCTCGCGTTCGATGGGAGAAGATCCCCTTAAAGGATCGTAGACGAGTGGGTCAACGTTTCTCCTAACATGGTCAGCGAGTATTGGCCGAAGCAGGTTACTCGCCGCGTTGCTTCGTAAACGTTCGCGACGTTGTAACGTTCGTTAGAACGTCTTCTTTTCTCGTTCCCGTGGATCTATTCGTTGGAAGAAAATCGCCGTTATAGCTGTGCAGGTGATAATCAGGGAGGCTACGCAACCAGACCTGGATGCACGCAAACGCCTCGGGATCTCCCCTGAAACGGCACGGTACGAAACGACGCTTCGAACCTATTCCCACCGACACCGCTTACGTACACTTTGATAATTAATTCGAAGAACGTGCAGCGGTCGATCGATAGGGGCCGACCGAAATCGAGCCGTTTTTCCCGCGTCGTTTCTTCGTGCGCTCGATGAAATTAGAAAGGAAAAGTAATGGCAGAAATTAGTCGAAATGGCGCGCCTCCGGTGATACGGAAAGAGTATGTTTCTACGTATGTATTTTAATTCCCGAGCATTTACAATAGATCGGGAGGAACCGATTTGGAAAAGTAACCATGGCAGATTTGAATTTCACATGTTCGTCATTTTTATTCCGATCGTGCGTGTTGATCGATAGGATCTCTGAATCAGCAGCTATTACCTCGGCCTACGGTTGGATTTTAATTCGATCGGTGAACGCGTATGCGTACACGTTGCATATTTAACGTCAGAAAAGTTAAAGGTGAAAAAAAGAGATACGAGTATCGAGTATTAAAAATCACGACCTCGGAGGAGAAGCTAAGAAGAGAAGCTCAGAAATGACTGAATCAGCCGATTTGATCTGTAGCCCAAGGCGTCCGATAATCTCGACGCGTTAACAATGTCGAAGAAAGAAAAAAATTTCGCGTACCGTGGCTGTTGATTCTCGCGGAGGAACGGATGAAGAATCGCGGCAGTTTTATAGATTAATGGGAGCCGTTTAAGCGCAATAATTCATAGAGCGCAGATCCTCGCGAAACGAATAGATCGATAAAGGTTACGAATGGGACCTACAACCCTCCCACAACGCGTTCACCGGATCGATCGGATCGTTGATCTTTGATTTAGTTGCCGCAACAGCCCACTGGCTCTACGTTGATCATTTATTCCAACAGTCGACGAGGACATTTTTCCGAAAGTAAAGACCATCGATGCAGCGAACACGGCGATCAAAGTGAACGGAAAAATGAACAATAATCCTTTCCGTTGCTCGGAGAATAGAAAAATGAAACACCAAGTTACGCAGAGACCGTTGGAAAAGACGTAAATCGGTATCGTGCAAGAATTCGTTTCTTATGTAATTTCTTCGAAACGTTGGTCCCTTTTGAATATATGTAGGTGCTAATTCGTTCACGGAATTGCATTCTAAACGGTATATTAATTTCTACTTTCGTTGTTGTTGCCCCAAAGAAGACTTTCGTGGCTGCGTTTCTCGAAATGATCTCTTTACGCGCGTTTACTTTTGATATTTCCATGCAACCGTTGTAAAATACATAATTGTACATCTGCGATCCGCGAGGCACGCGGTGGCAAAGTGAAAATTAACCCTCGGGCGAAACTGAGTTTGCCATGCCTACCCTACGCTACGCTAACGCATACATACCGTTACAGTATTTTTAAACTTGTTCTTTAGAATTATTTGCGATACCGATCATTTCGAAAAAGTGAATGTGAAACGTGAAACGTACGTTTCGCGATAAAATGTCTGTCGAGACGCGTGATTCACCGAATCTATACTCGATCGATCCACGTAGCTGTTGGATCGTTCTTGCTCAACGTTTATTTCAAAACGCTAATAAAGAGAATCCTCGCGCTGTTGGCCGAACAAGTAAGAAACACCGCTGAACCAAGTGAATGTGAGGTTGCATGCATCCGATGTTCGCGAGTCTTGATCTCGATGCGATAACATTACCCTGTCTTTCATATTACTACCACCGTTTCGTCCAATCTATTATTATTATTTTCCATTTACGATCAACGATCAATGTGCGTCGGTGATCGTTTATGTATTTACTCCCGAAACAATCTTCCAGACAATTTACACGCGAACAGAGAGATACATGCGTCTTATTACCACCAACGATAAATGCTACGATTTCGGAATTATTCAAAATACATACGTACATACATACATACAGAATCGACAACACCAACGCTCGCGCGAAATAATTAATAATTGTACAAGGTAACTGTTATCATGTGCCTGTCGAACAATGTTAATCGTACGGTATTATCTGGCATTAAGAAAGATTCGTGGATGAATTATTTCGCCGTCGAAGCACATTGTGCCGTCAATCGGTTTGCTCTTTTACTTCCTTCCGTGTGGGAGGTGAGAATAACTTGTGTAAAATGTTAAGAAGCTTCGTCGAGTGCCGGAACAAATGGTAATTCATTCCGATTGTATCGCTGTCGACGCCACGCCCTCGACTTCATTTACACTAAACCGCTATAGGAAGCATCAAGGGAATTTGAAAACGCACCAAAATCTCTATCGAGTCGTACTCTTATCATTGATTTCGAATAAACATACGATGCAGTTTGTAATTACTGAGAAAACTAGCATGTTGCAACGGCACGAACATGAAAGTAAACCACAATTTGGCCTACTACTAATACTACTACTACTACTACTGATCAAACTTGTCGATTCGATAATGACGATAAATGATCGGGAATCGCAATTCGTCGTTCGGTGGAGAAATTCGGAGCCACTGGTTCGGTTCCTGATCAACGTACTGCAACAAGCGAACAGACTATTGCTGCTGCGAGAGAAAGTGTTGCTGGAAAATCGAAATTTATAAATTCCACGACCTTGTCGACAATTCGGATGCCTTGTCGAGTCTCTTGTCCGTTTCAACCAACTGTCGACGATCTGCAAACCAAACATCGTTTCTGTTATTAGTGAAATGCCTATGTACATACATTATGTGCCAGAATCGCGGTAGTTGTTCAAATGATATTTCATTTCCTCTACAACGTAATCGAATAGAAAAATAAAACGATGGAAACCTTTTACCTTGTAGCTTCTTTTCTTTATCGTACATTATGATATGGATTAGCATTAATTACTGTTTTCGGTGCAGTGTACCGTGCATTCAACCCTAACGACAACTATTCCCGGTAAAGAGTTGGCAGATCGAACGCGCCGGGTGCGCTGCGATCAAGAAATTCAGAAAACCAGAGCAAAATTTCACCGCCCTACATTCTCCTTGCAGTAATCTCGGCATTAACCAGCGGAAATAAATAAAAAATCCGTGCGGCACTCGACATCTGCTTGGAAGCAGGTGTGCCGATATGCCCGATCTGTCTTGAGCAATTTCGCAAATAATCTCAAATCTCGTTTATGTATAAATATGTACCTTCGATCACAGTCGAACAAGTCTTACTTTTCCTCTTGTTCCACGCACTACGACAATCTTGTCTAATACATTTTTACAAGTATCCATTCACTCTGCTTCGCAAATCAATTTCAACAAAATACATTCGGTATTGCGGGAGTTATGGCTCTTTGAAAATTTAACCATTTTCATGGGGTTTTTCTGCATCGGGGAGTTCTGCATTGATATCGTTGTTAAACGCATTGCTGTCAAAAGGTTCGAATATTCCAAAGTATGGAACTCGCCAAATACATTATGCAGGCTATTTAGCGGAATTCATCTTGATTCATTCTACTGTCCACATAAATGGCCATTATCCCGATCGCGGACACTTAAATGGGCACCACCCTAAGTACTTACCTAATTCGCTGTATATCTATATATATCAAGACGACATCTACCACAAAACGGCCAAGTTTGTCGAGAAGTAATTCACCTTTTTGCACACTAGATGGCGTCTCAATTATTTACGATCGAAAACTAATTTTAATTTATTTATTAATGCAACAATAGAGTACTCGGTAATTTAGATCACTTATAAATGCATCACAATTAACGCCAAAGGCCCAAACTTGTCCAGAAACAGTACTATTCCTGTCAAAACATACCCCCAACATCCCCTCTTGACACTGCACACATATTCCTAGTTTCTACGTTTCTTTGAGCAAATACATGGCTTCACATCACGTAAAACGTAATACACATTAACTGGAGACCGTATGTGCGTCAGTCTAATTAATAAACAGTGTCTAAAGCTTATTATTATTATTATTATAACAATTACGTAGTTCACTGTATATCTATATACATGTGTCAAGACGACATCTACCACAAAACGCCCAAGTTTGTCGAGAAATAATTCACCCCTTTGCACCCTAGACGGCGCCCCAATTATTTTCGATCGAAAACTAATTCTAATTTATTTATTAATGCAACAATAGAGTACTCGGTAATTTAGATCACTTATAAATGTTTCACAATTAACGCCAAAGGCCCAAACTTGTCTAGAAACAGTCCTATTCCGTTAACCTGTGTCTTAGGTTAGCGATGTCTTTTGACAGGAATAGGACTGCTTCTAGACAAGTTCGGGCCTTTAGCGTTAATTGTGAAGCATTTATAAGTGATCTAAATTACCGAGTACTCTATTGTTGCATTAATAAATAAATTAAAATTAGTTTTCGATCGTAAATAATTGAGACGCCATCTAGTGTGCAAAGAGGTGAATTACATTTTCTCGACAAACTTGGCCGTTTTGTGGTAGATGTCGTCTTGATATATATAGATATACAGCGAATTAGGTAGGGGTGGTGCCCATTTAAGTGTCCGCGAATGGTGTAAGGGGCATTGATAGGGGATAGCGTGGTCAGTTATGTGGACACTACTCTAGTTATTATAATAATAAGCTTTAGACACTGTTATTAATTAAATTGACGTACATATAGTCTCAACAAGTTAATGTGTATTATGCTTGACACGATGTTAAATCGTGTATTTGCTCAAAGAAACGTAGAAACTGGGAATATGTGTTGCAGTGTCAAGAGGGCAGTGCCAGATACGCGTATGTACGTGAGCTCGTGGAGTTTCGGAAAGACGACAAAGGCAAACAGACGCATGCCCACTTTCTCTCGCTTCGTGGAAGTCGAGAGAGAAAGGCTCACATTTGCCTTCTCGCTCCCACACAACTGAAATCCGACCTCCCGACAACGGCATACGATTTGGATTCTCGAGCCGAGATTCTCGACTTCCCAGGCATTTTTACTTTCCGACCTATGTAGGCGCACATAAGCAAAGTACCCATAATGAAAAAAAAATTTTGTAAAATTTATTTTACGGAAATATACGTTTTAAGACCTCCTGATCATATTTTAATTATTGAAAAAAAAGAAATTTTTTTTTATTCCCATGTATGAGCACACGTATGTATATTATTAATACGATTTTTGAAAATAAATAAAGTAAAACTTATCTCATTGAAATTTTTCTCTAGAAGTTGAGCTGATGAATACCTAGAAAAAAGTATTAGACAACATTTAATTTTGATTTAGATTAAAAATCAAATTTATATTGTTTTAAATTCGCAGCCATTAGCTCGGTGTTACCCATAATGAAGAAGTTGTTCTTCAAAGGTAACACCGATTACCAGGTCTCACCACGAGGAGGTTGCTGCGAGTGGAGACCCAAAGTGAGATCGATGGAACAAAGTTCGATCGACCTTCCTTTTTACACACTAGATTACGCAAAAAAAAAGATGCCAAGTAATTACTGTTCTAAAACAAAGGAGGAAGGTAAATTGTGGGAGACGCGACACGACGAAACGCGACACAATACTGCACAGTGCAGTAGGAACATGAGGTGCGACACGTACCGAATAGCGGGTCAAAAGGGGCAGCTCGTTACCTCTTAGCAAGTCCAATTGAAGGGGAGGAGAATCGACGCACCAGACACGGGTTCCCCATTTCTCCAACGCGTCCTGCTGGGAGCCCGTAGGACCCAACCCGGGACGTCTGACAAAGGAGAGAGATCCTGAGTCGGGGCTACCGCAGACAGGAACAGGTCCCCTCTACGGCCGATGACTCTTTCCCTAGAATTGTCTCACCAGAGGACGGCAACCGACCCTTCGAACCATCTAAACGGCCGATCACTTGCTTTCTACATTAAAGCAGCGGTGACCGGAGAAACGAGACTGGAAAAGAAGCTATTAATTCATTCGTTACTTGGCAATCTACGCATTAAATAAAATAATATACAATGTAAACTGAAAATTAACGTCGTAGGTGGAATTGAGAATTAATGTGAATTAATGAAACATAGGAAATCTGGGAAAAAGAAACAAGGAAAAAGAAAAATTCGACGTTAATTTTTACATTCGCGCCGCGCCTTAAAATTAATCGCTTACGTTTAACGATGAATCCGACGTCATCTGTTGGCGACCTAGAAATTGACCTGCATAAAAACTAACGTAAAAATTAATAGTTACATATTAATAATACATGTAAAAAAATATAACCTAAATAAGAAATGAAAATCAAAACCAAAACCTAATTGATTGAAGGAATGAATTGACCAACCCAACGCAGTAAGATAAACAAACGAATTAATAGGAAAAAAACAAACCAACGATGTGCAATAATAGATTAATTTGGAAAGGAACAACCCAACGAAGCGCAAGACGAATAACAAAATAATTGGAAAAATATCAAACCAACGATGTATAGATAAAACCTGAAAGGAAAATAATTGAATAAATTAGTGGAACGAACAACCCAAATATTACATCACCTATATATATATAAATGAAAAAGACAATATTGGGATTAGTTATATTAATATTGGTTATGCGTATACCAAACGGTGATCCTTCCTGGTCAGCATCGCAGAATCAGAGAATCTGAAACAGAAAGAAAAACGCGTGACAGTACCCCCGGCGGTTCCAGGAGTACTGAAAAGAGTTGCCCAGCTGTGTCCGCTTTTATGCAGTCAAGCCAAAGAATCAACGAGCCAATCAGCAGCCAGTCAGCAGCCTTCCGGCTTCAAGAAATTCTATAAAAACCGTGCCCCCTGGCGCACCCGCGGCAGATATCCCTCAACCACCAAGCAAGACGGACCGTATCGAGATGAAGAATTTAATCGAAGATTTCCATTCAATCAAAATCGAAGATGGCGGCCAAGAAGATGGTTCACGAGCAGCGGCCAAGGGACAAACCGGTCTTTTTAAAGACCAAGAAAACCTCATATTTGGGAACAACACCAAAACTGAACACCAAAACTGAACACCAAAACTGAACAAGTTTTATATTTAACAACTCAGAGACACTTTACATCTCTGTTTTGTAACAAGTTTTATATTTAACAATTCAGAGACACTTTACATCACTGTTTTGTAACAACTTTTATATTTAACAACTCAGAGATACTTTACATCTCTGTTTCGTAACAACTTTTATATTTAACAATTCACAGACACTTTACATCTCTGTTTTGTAACAACTTTTATATTTAACAACTCAGAGACACTTTACATCTCTGTTTTGTAACAACTTTTATATTTAACAACTCAGAGACACTTTACATCTCTGTTATGGAACAAGTTATGCAATAAACCTGAACATGGTATATTTGCCTATACGTATAGGAAGGAAATTCGTCGTTAGTATTGTCGCCCGTCAATGCACTTAATTATGCAAGATCAGTATACTATCTAATTTTATTTTTTATTATACCGGTTTGTAATATCGTAAAGATCAATGCAAAAACATTATGCACAGCTCTTGTATTTCTTTGATTTATCCAAGTAGTCAAAGTATAATATTTAACAAACTTTTGATTCAAATAAAATAACGAATAACACACAATTTGACTACCTGTTACATGCAACCTATGTATAAATGCATAATAACTAATATTGATATACGCATAACGAACTTAGTTTGTGATATGAAACATTAAGAAAAGTGTAAATTAATAAATAGGTTTCAAAATGGGTATTCCAGGTTTAACAACTTTCATAAACAATCGTTCAGATCGTTATTTGGAATAATTCGAGCCATGTGATAGGTATTTAGTTATTTAGCTGTCAAATATATAATTCGTACAAGTGCAATTGTGTTTTTGGCGGTGATTACGATAAATACGCTCAACGAGTATCGGATTTTTTTGACGATTTGTTAAAGTTATTCGAAGCTGATAATGCTATAGCTACTGTAGCAAGGATATTGAATTGTCCTCTATTGAGTTATGATTCAGATTTTTATGTGTTTGGGACATTGCACATACCATTTGATACATTGGACAATTACACGGTGAAAAGTTCAACTGGAAATGGTTACACGAAACGTTGTAAAATTTATAAAGTTGAACACTTATTAAATTCTTATAGAGGTTTAAGTCAATCTACACTGCCATTAGCTGCAATATTACTAGGCAATGATTATGTAAAACGTGGTACATTTAGAAACCTCTTTCGTTATTTAAAGATACGACGAATAACAAGAAAAAGGTATAGTAATCGTCAGTATTGTATAGAAGCAACTTTACAATGGTTGAGCGGATTCTACACCTTGGACAAGCACTCATTGGAATACTATGTAGATCACCTAAAACCGTAAGACAAAAAATGGCTATACAAATGCATCTACAGAAATACTTGCTTACTTCCATTGGGGTTTTCACAGGAATATGCAGCTCGTGCCACAACACATTCTAATGTACATAGAAGAAACTGATAAAAATGGAGACTTTGAATCAGCAGAAGAAGAAGAAGAAGAGGAAGAAGACGAAGTTGAAATATTAGACATGCTTAAAGGGGTCAGAATCTGCTACCACTAATGCACTAGCTAATGTACCTAATTTGTTTGTAGATGAATTTCTTACGGGCAATTATCCTGCATATTTTATGGACTTGTTGGTTCGATGTTTATATATTTGTCCTGTACAAATAGAGGATTATTCCTATCCATTGAGCAATGTAATAAGTTTAAAAATTATTAGAGTTATATATGCATTTCTGCAATCAGGAATTAATAGAAAGAGAGGTTTCATGAAATACATGATGAGAGACTGTAATAAAAAGCTTAAATGTTACGAACCAGAAGGCACTGACACTAAATTTTCTTCCCCATTACTGTCCCTATCTAATCTTAGAGAAGTACCATTAACGAGTCCAGGATTAAAAAATAATGTACAAACATGCGTCATTGATTTTTCATTACCATTTGAATTTAAATTCAAGTTATATAGACACAAATATATAAGCAAAGCCCATATTGAATGAAAAATTGACACGTAAATACACGTTTCAAGACCCCCTGATCATGTTTGACATAAAACAATACTTTGGAAATAAATCGTTTGAATATAGTTTATCAAGTAAGACTTTCGAAATTATTTTCAAACGATTTATTTTCTAATTGTTCTACTATTTCAAATAATAATTTTTTGATCTTATAGCAAAGAACGTTTACTTAATATCAATTCAATAAATTCAATTTGTATTTGTATATTTTTCGCCTCTATAGGCAAAAATATACCATGTTCAATTTTATTACATAAGTTGTTCCAAAACAGAGATGTAAAAAGTCTCCGAGTTGTTAAATATAAAAGTTATTCCAAAACAGAGATGTAAAGTCTCTGAGTTGTTAAATAGAAAAGTTGTTCAGTTTAGTGGTTCCCACAAATGAGATTTTCTTGGTCTTTAAAAAGACCGGTTTGTCCTTTGGCCGCTGCTCGTGAACCATCATCTTTGGCCATCTTCGATTTTGATTGAATGGAAATCTTCAATTAAATTCTTCATCTCGATACGGTCCGTCTTGCTTGGTGGTTGGGAGATAACTCGCCGATGAACGCCTCAGGGGGCTCTTATATACTAGGAGCCCGGACGCTCACGAGAGACCGAGCGACATCTGTGCAATTTTGATACACGAATTATTCACGAATTGTCCCCATACAAAAAGTTAAAGAATCATTATTTAAATAATGGAATACTTATACGTATATATAAAGCATTTCTACATATTCTCCATCGAAATACGCGTTGTTTGCAATTTGAAACATTAAGATCCTTCAATCCGTTCAAAAGTTCTAAATTTTTAAACATACGCATGAAATTTCAAACGAATATTTCTGCATCTTTAAAATATTATAACTTCTGAACGGATTGAAGGATCTTAATGTTTCAAGTTGCAAACAACGCGTATTTTGATGGAGAATATGTAGAAATTGAATATTGAACATCTCTGTTATGGAACAACTTTTATATTTAACAATTCACAGACACTTTACATCTCTGTTTTGTAACCACTTTTATATTTAACAATTCACAGACACTTTACATCTCTGTTTTGTAACCACTTTTATATTTAACAACTCAGAGACACTTTACATCTCTGTTTTGTAACCACTTTTATATTTAACAATTCACAGACACTTTACATCTCGGTTATGGCACA